>NW_008686398.1:0-103446 GCF_000695815.1 Acanthisitta chloris
ACCCCTGTGTCCTGGCTGAGCTTTAAAACATCTTGTATCTCTTGTTTTGTTTTGGGTTTTTTTTTGTCATGAGTCCATCACCTTTAAAGATAAAGGATGGCAGGATGGACTGTCACTGTGGATAGGAACATACTGTCTCAGTCCTTGCATAATCAGAAGAGTAAGAGATTAAGGTCAACAGTTTAGTTAAAAGAATTTATAAAAAGATTTTAAAAACCATACAGGGAACATTGGGAGAATGCCAGAAAACACAAGAAGGATAGATAAGACAGCAAAGGAACAATGGGAAAGCTAATTAAAGAGAACATGCATAGGAATAGAAGCAAAAAAAAAAGAAGGAAAATGGACACCAGAGACACTGTAATTTCTGACAAAGATCTTGATGCCACCTTCTCCTCCAGCAGTGAACCTATGGCCAAAAATGGCTCACCTTCTATATCTCATACAGCTGAGAATACAAGAATACAGATACAAGAAACACAACTTCAGACTCTGGTTTTCTTAGAGCAAATCACAGATCTACAGGTTCATGAGATCTCTCTTCTTCACCCACAGAACCAGAGAATGACAGGAAAATGAAAAGCACTGCTGGATCCCTACACAAGTTGCATATAACTTTCCTCTAATTGATTCCCTCTGCTATGATATGAGTACTCCAGTATCAAAGTCGCACACATTTAACTGCTACTAGTGTTAGCAAACCTTGGAGAAGTCATGTGAGCATGTGTGTGCAAGCACAAACTTCAGAAGGAAGGACACAGTTAGTAGTACTGATATCTTTAGTGCAAAATGTCTTCACTCACCAGTATCCTAGATCACCTCAGAAGTCTATAGTAATACAAAAGACTGATAACATGCAAGTTAGATCCCTGGTTTACACTACAGTATCAGACTTTTCTATTGCATCTCCAGATAATTCTCCAGAGAAGCTGCCAGGTGCAGTGCAATGACTCTCTCTCTCTCTCTCTCTCTCTCTCTTTCTTTCTTTAGAGAGATGATTACAAGTACCAATTTCTGACAGGACAGATGAAATCTGGAGACATAGTCATTTTTCTCATGACAGCTGTGGGTCAGGGAAGAATCAAAGCAGCATGGTATTCACTTGGATTTCTGTCACTTTCCACTTCTGGAGACTGGAGAGTTATTGTTTTGGTTTTCCTTTATATTTGTACACATTGGTGGGTGTTTTAGTAGGTATTTATACGCACAGTGATGGGTTCTGAAGTACACTGTATAATTTGGGGAATGGGTCTTGGTTTTAGAATGGATATTTTTGTAAAAACATTAGCTCTGTGAACACTATGGTCAGAAATCCCCCCACAAATACTAGGATTTTTTTTGGAAAAGAAAAAAGTGCTATAAAAATACATCCTGTTGCTACATCTTGGGTATTGTATTCAATTCCGATCCTGTCTTTTAAGAGTTCAGTAGGTATAAACAGAGGAGATGAGACAGTTAGAGGCAGTGCAATGAAAGAGTAAATAAAGAGTCCAGGACAAGTCTCAAAAGAAAGTATTGTGGAAGGACTTGATGGATCTACAAAACCATAGGTAGTGTGGAAAAGGAAAATGTCTCTCATAATACCCAGAAATATTAGACAAAACCAACAATTGGCACATTCAGAACAAATAAAAAGGTGTTCTGTCTCACTCAGACACCGGTTGAATTATCAACCAAGTACCTCAAGGTGCAGTTTAAACAAATGGATAATCAAATCAGGTTTATATTTTCTTCATCCATGACTAGATCATTTAGCATGTTACAGTCATCCTGTGATCATTGAATCTTCCCTGTCTATTTCCAGAAGATAAGCTTTCAGCTTGGAACAGACAAACTGTAAAAGGACTCAAGAATCTCCCTCTTTTTTTTTTTTTCTTTTATTTTATATCTCCCCAAACTGCCTCTTTATTACCCAGTTTCTCATCCACCTTATAATTTTTGTACAAATAACCTAACAGAATGATGGTAACTCTGTAATTCTCCATTACATTCTTCATTGAAGCTTAGCTCTCTGTTATTTTCCTGCATTTAGATTATATTGTCTTATCAAAAATACAGTCTTGTACAATACATTTTTAGCAAATCTACACGGAGGTTTTTTTTTTTTATAGCACTTTCCATTCCTTTCACTTGTTTCTCCCTTCATAATTTGCCCTAAATCTTTGAGGTGATGGTCCTCTAGTCACCCTTTCTAAGGTACCATGGGTCTTTTTTTTCAATTGTTTACTGTCACCTGTGATGTGACAATGTTCTTTGATCATCACTTTTACTTTGGAAGTACAGTGTACCATGTGCATAGCTAATAGTGAAGCTATTTGAATGCAGAAAGGAATTCTACATCCAATTAAGAAGATGGTCCTTTTTGCCTTGTGATATTTTGTGCTATTGTTGTTTCCCAAGCAAACACCTTCTTGATTGCACTGACTACCACAGTGGCGTCATGTTTCCCAACAGAATTTCCTGCAAACACCAATATGGGGTTATGGCAAAAAGTAAGACCAAGGATCTCTCCTCGGCTCCACAATCTTCACACCTGCAAGACGCTGTTCCACTGTCATTCCAACAGCAGATACCTGATACAGATCAATGGGTACAGGCTTCTAATTTGGCGGGGTAGTTGCTGAAACGAGCGAACCTCACTGCCCTGCCAATGTCTGGATGGCTCATAGCTCATTTTTGACCACACAGACACCTTACAGGCTCATCTCTCTTATAACTCTTTTCTGTTTCCTCCCACAGTGTTGCTACCCTTTAAAATTTGTCAGGCCTATGCTTTCCTAGCTGCCATTTCAGTTTGTCTTTCTTCATGGATAGCTACTATCAAAAATAAGAGCAACAATAACAGCTGAATTAGCATTTACAAAATTTAGTGACATTCTTAAGCATAACTTGTTACTAGCATGTCTGAACAGGAACTCCGTTGCCTGAAGTCCGATAGCTCATTTAGACCACTAGCTTTTCCCCTCATGTGTCAGCTTTTCCATCTGTAAGATGAAAATACTGATCTATTTATTCAGTGGAGCTGATATAAGGGCTAAATTGTATCATATTTGTGAAGAGCTTTGAGTGTTCAATAGGAAGATTCTGTAGAAGTTCAAAATATTAGCAATAGTTCTGAAAAGAATGCCAAATCCTTGGTTAAACTACGCAGTTAAAATGTGACAGCTAAACAAGACCATCTGTCTGAACTGGAGAACATGTAACTTCCATCCAGTTGCTCAGCTCGCAAGAAAATTTCTTGCATGACCCAAAAGGCATGTAAATTGCTCCAGAGCTTCCTAGGAAATAAAACAATCTGGCAGAAAGGGGAGGAGGAAAATAGCATTCTTTACAGAAAGAAGGAGACCAGCTCTGAACTCTGTGAACAGCAATAATGAGCAATAATCTCTCTCAGGCTCTAAAGTGCTGCCTGAAATGCTAGCTGAATATAAAGGAGAGATATTTTTCAGGTAACACCACAATGCCTCTTCACAGCATGGAAAATGTTGTGCAATACTTCAAATGACCAAGGCATGCTTGAACTCTCTGTTTGTAATTGAAAGTAGCATGTTCACTGAGTAGGCATTTTTCAAGGAAAGCCAGGTTTGCTGGGCACCTTGATTAATGGGTATGCTTGTACCTTGGCAGAACAGGCAGGGGGTAAAAATTTTTAAGAGAAGATCTCAATGCACCATTTTGTAATTATATGTCATTATCCTGAAAGATTCTGTGGTTCTTAAAATTAGGGATGCATTAGACAGGGGTATGAAAGAGACTCTCCAATAGACACTTTGCATCCAATTTCCTCAGTATGAGGTTTTGGATTGCATTTCTAGATTAGGTCATTAGAGTTTCATGCCTTGTCATGACAAGGATGTATTTCTATAGGCAAAATAAGGGGTGAATAATTAATTTAGGCTAAAGTACAATGCATTCAGGGGCCTACTGTTTATATAGTCTTGTGAAAAACAGCAACAAAGGGTTACCAGACTGAAGATACAGGGCACAATACACAGGAATCCAGTTCCCAAAGAATTAGCTGTTTTTAATTCCACTTAGTGGCTACTACATAGGGTCTGTTGGAAGGATGTTTTCTCCAGTCATGAGAACTCTAGGCCCTGTGAAGAGAGCCATGGAAGGGCAGCTGCTTCTCCAGACCAGACAACAAGTGCAGTGGCTGAACATGACACTGGAGTATATGGCCTTGAGCCCACCAGCAGAAAAAACCACAACAACAACAAAAACACCACAACCTGCTCCCTCCTCCCCTCCTCTCAAAAAAACCCACAAACCCAACCCAACCCTGGAGGCTGCACAGGAAATCCTGTGGAGTTACTTGTCAGGGACCTGATCCATCCAGGCCTTACAATGACACTTGCTCAGGCACCAGTGGAGGCACAGACATTTTGTGTCCAACCTGCCTTCCCTAGAGGCCATGGATAGACATCCCTTGGCATAGCACACTTCTGACAAGAATGTTCTGAAATTATCCAGCAAATGTTTACCTTGCACTCCATGCACTGAGGGCATTATAGGCACAAAAGAAGAGCTGCAACTGTACTATCATGCTTAAAGCACATGAGTAAATGGCTTATACCAGCCTAAAGTTACTAAACAGTGAGCAATCACATTCTGTCTCAGCTGATTGTGTAGAGACAATTACCACATTGATTTATGGATGAGTGGGGATGAAGGAGGGAAAATGAGCAAAAGAAACATATGTGGACTCTGTCAAGTACTATTTTTTCTGTCAAGTGTTAGTTGGGTCCCACTGAGCTAAAGAAAGACTCTAATACTTGGCCCACCATTCCCAGTAGACAATTTCCACGCAATGAGACAAGTTTCACAGTTCTAGCTGAAATAGTAGCCAGCACATTGAGAAGAGCTCCAGCAGGCTGTTGTGCAAGAACAGCAGAGCTGTCAGGGTAATCAATCCATGGGTTCAGCACTACTATGTCATCCTGTATCCCAGGTTATAGCCCGTCCCAGTCCAGTAAGACACGGGAGGGTTCGATCGATTGCCCCAGTGTGAATTAAGACACAAATGAGGTCAAATACCACCAACAAGTGTGAGTGTTATTATTGCCAGTCACATGAGAGGGAAAGTAGTGATAGGAGAGTCAGAAATACGAAAAGAGAGATGTAAGCAAGATTTAAGATGCAGAAGCAAGGACAATCACCACCATGAATCCAGTGGCTTCCCAATGGTCCATGTCCTCTTCAGTGGAGGCAAAACGAGCTCTGAAGAAGCTCACTGCGATGGCTGTTTATATATTGTCCCAGAGTGCGGAGGCAAAATGAGCTCTGAAGAAGCTCACTGCAATGGCTGTTTATATATTGTCCCAGAGTGGAGGGCTTTTCAGTGGGTGTGTGGTGGCCCTGCCCAGGCTGGGAAACCATGGCACAAGCATGTTCACCACACAGACACTGCTCATGTGCTATCCTGTCCAGTTCCACATATGAACAGGCTCTCAGAGGCTGCCCAGGATAGGGTCTCCCCTCTGGAGCTGCTGCTACCCATGGTGCCACCTGGTGCACAGAGTTCATTGACTGTGGCAAGCCACTGTTACTGTAGCATTCACCAAGTCCTTGCATCCACTGGTCTTGAATGGGCTTTTAGCAACTGCAGGTCTTTAACAAGCAGCTGTTCTACCCTGGGAAAGTTGTGGTCCAGTTACAGCTAGAAATAAATGGTGGAATTTCCTAGCATTTAGTCCCACCCAAACTCAGCAAGCTTTGAGGAAAACAACCCAAAAGTCTCAGTCCTTCACATAGCCCTTTGTTGGCTAAAGCACTCTGGCACAATATTAATTTTGGTTTCCCAGTAAGAAGAAATTCTCTTTCCTCCCTCTTCCCAGATGCTTGTCTAGTTTTCGTATCTTTCATAGTTTCTCTATCCTTACCCTTACATGCATGGAATTCTTGGAGCAAGGCCAGAGAAGGGCCATGAAGTTGCTAAGAGGACTGGAGTGTCTCCTCTATGAAGACAGGCTGAGGAAGTTGGGGCTGTTCAGCCTAAAGAAGAGAAGGTTGTGTGGAAATCTCATAGCAACTTTTCAGTATCTGAAGGGGCTACAAGTGAGCCGGAGAGGGACTCTTGGTTAGGAACTGCAGTGATAGGACAAGGGGCAATGGGTTAAAATTGAAAAAGGGGAAATTTAGGATAGATATTAGGAAAAAGTTTTTTACTGTGAGTGTGGTGAGACACTGGCACAAGTTGCCCAGGGATATAGTGGATGCCCCAACCCTGGCAGTGTTCAAGGCCAGGCTGGATGAAGCCTTGAGCATCCTGGTCTGGTGGGAGGTGTCCCTGCCCATGGCAGAGGGGGTTTGGACTAGATAATCTCTAAGATCCATTCCAACCCCTAAAATTCTATGATTCTATGATTTTCTTCTTTCAGTATTTTCTACCCTAGCGAGTTGCTTTTTGCCACTCTAACCAACTCTTATAATAGTTTTATCCATAATTTTAACATTTTTGCACTCCAGGGTCCTCTCTACCTGCATATAACCATAGTGGTAAGTTCTGTGGGACCTGATTGCTCATTTGGATGTGCTACATGCAAGATATACATCTTTGAAGCAACTGCTAGACCACTAACAGCTGTTTCAAAGTAAACTCCCTTTACACACTGCAAATTATATGTTAAGACATGCAATGGTGTGCTGTGCATAAAGCCTCAGGAAACTACCCATTGATCTATGATATGTCCATTAATCTCTGCAGCCTAAAGGGCATCTTTCTAAATTGGTACAGGAGCCAGCCATGAGAAGAAATCTGTCGATACCCTTTTGTGAGCCACAGGAAAACCACATACTGAATCTTTGCTATCAAATGTGAACCCATAGAATGAGGCAGACATCGAAATCTAAAATGGTATTTACTTGCCTCAAGCAAATATAAAATGTCACGACTCCTTCTGAATTTGCAAAGTAGCACAATTTGATTGTCAATTTGTGATTTCTCTGAAATATGGCTTAGATGTCTCTTGGCTTCCATGGAATCCATTCTGAGGATTTTTGCATCACTTCCAGTTTGTATTTCATGCTGGACCAGATCTATTTTAATACAGTGCAGAAAAAGGCTTCTGCTAGATGACAGTTTCTCTTCCAGAAAAATGGAGATCTTTCCTGGAATCACCTTACAGATGCTCATCATGGCACTGCAAGCTTTTTTAATAAAAAGGACTTTATGCTCTCCTTTGGATCTCTGTTTTCTTTCGTTCTCTGAGCATGATGGTACATCAAATAATGTTCTTGGTCCACTTCCTACCCTTTTTCATGAAAGGCCAGTTCTTAGTACGGGCTCTACTAATTTCTTGTCAGATTTCAGCAGAGTTTTTAGAGCAAAAACTATGATATACCTTATCACAGTCCTTTATATTTAGTTATTTACACTGTCCCTTATCAGGGACAGGTGATGAGAGTTGTACCTTCATCTAAAAAGGTATATGGCTCAGTTCTCGCCCTTGCGTGGTTGGTGTCATCAACTGCCATCCTTAGCCTGGAATCACTAGATCTGCTCTTATCCAGATCTGCTATGGATAGGCAATAGGTTGGACAAGTTGATGGCTGAGCTCCTGTTTTGACTTTTCCAAGCAGTTTTGCCACATGCGCATTTTACCTCTCCCAGGCACGTTCTAGATCCCACCCTAAAGCTGAATGATAACCGCTTTGGTGTTTGGTTTTGAGACCTAACCTCTAGATCCCATCCTAAAGCTGAATGATAACTGCTTTGGTGTTTGGTTTTGAGACCTAACATTTCTCCCCCTCAGAAAGCACCTGAATGACTGTTACATTTCCTTTGGTATGGATTTTATTTTAAGCTAAGCTAATAATTACATAACAAGGAAACCCAAAACTATGCATTTCTAGATGCAGTCTTTCTAGATTCAGTCTGATGCACTTCCAGAATAGATGTAAGAATGAAGCTGACTTCTGAACAGAGTTTTTTACCTAAAACACAGCAGAAGGCCTAGATAGTTTACCCGTATAAATGATGATTTTTATATGTTGCTATAAAGTACAAATAATGCTAACCAGCCAAGTAAGTTTTGCAAAGTATGTACCTTTTCTCATTGTTGATTTGAGGCATGATACAGTAGTTTCTTTAAAACTGCAGAGTATTAACTTCTCCATGACATTTGTTTATGAATAGAGATGAGCCAAGAGGGAAATTTTGCTGTGCATGGATGTATAGTGACAGCATGAAAACTACTGTGTACTAAAAGTATTTCCACCATGACATAAGTAGATTCAAAATGAATGCATGCAGACATGCAGACTGCCTAAAAGATGAGCCCAGACAGATTAAATATACCAATATTACAATTTTTTTTTGATTCCTACACGATAGAATACAGATCAAGTAATTTCATATAGTATGTCATACAATATTATACAACACACAAAGCATAACAGTTTAAAACAGTTTCATGAGGAGAAATACTTATATCAGATATCAACCATTGAACAAGGCTATCTTCCCCTCAATAGAGAAGCAATAAATGAAGGGATTACTGGGTTAGAGAGTACAGCAATGCCTTGTTTTGTCTCCACTCCAGAGCACATATACTTATCTCTTCTTTTTTTCTCTACCTTATACACAGAGATTCAACAACTCAAAATAAAACCAGTTTATACATACCTTAAGAAAAGAGTGTTTGGTCAAACCTCAGTTCTATACTTGCCAGTGTACATGAGACTATTCCAAAGATCCCTGAGCTGACTTGATTAGAAATTATGATTGCAATATGAAACAGTTTTCAATCGACAATTTCAAATTTTCATAATTTATAATAAAGGGGCAAACACACTGATTTTAAGGAGAAGTTTGGAAATAACTACAATTCTTGCATAATACCAGTTAGACAGCTTATCTACCTATAGACTTTCAAGGTTAATTTGAATTTGTTAATGGTGTGAATCTAAAACAATCACTTCAGCCATGTTTTGATTCTGTCATTGAAAATTAACACAGTTATTTCATATTTAGACTGATTCATTTCCAAAGCAAATTAGGCCAGACTGCATTAAATTGAGAAAAACATAGGTATTTGAAAAGATTAATTAAAGCTTTAAAGTCTATTTGGGTTTTTTACCTTTGGTCAAACAAAAATGGTATGCTTAAAAAACCAAAAACCCTTCTTTCTTCAGAACATTAGTCCAAATCATATGTAAAGATAAAATCCTATGATGAAGATCATGTAACTGTTCTCTCTTCAGAATAAAATTTGATGGTTTTTATATGACTTGCTCTAAGCAAACAGGTAGTACCTAGAAAATTAGCTAATGTAGAGAAAAAAAAAGCATCCTTTAAGATACTAGACAAAATGAGGCAATGGGCAAACTGGATAAAAAAAATGTATTTTGCATCATTAGGGTAATAACCTGGTTGTAATAACCTACATTTTGATCCAAAATTGATGGTGCAATAACTGTAAATTATGAAGTATTAGTCAGAAATGGCATATTGAGCTTAAATATACCAGCAAATACTAACCTACCAACAAACACATAATCAGTTGCTATAGTAATTCTAGTCTCTACCTGTGCCTTTAGAATTGTTAGGGGATGTGATGAAGTCTGTCCTTTACAAAATGTGTACTTTCCCATAATCGTGTTTAGTGGATGTTCTGCACAATCCCCATGTGCATGCTGCACAGATCACACCGCGCCTCATCGGAGCCAAATACCTGATTTGAATTTTTATTGAATGCTGACCTTTCCAATATAAATTTAATTTGTATCTTACATATATATATATATATATCATGATCTCAAAGTTCCACTCTGCTTATGTTGAAACAGAAGGCATCATGAATACAGTTTACCAGGAAAAAAGGAAGGAGATCAAAAAGAATAAAAGATTTCAAAAGGAAAGTACAATAGTTAATTATTGCAAGCCTAAATACTGGGAGCAATTCTCCCATGTGCATAAGGGCCAGTGCAGGTCCTCTACATCAATTAGGCCCACTTAAAGTACATTTTAAACGCTTAGACAGGATTTATGTGGTGCATACGCCTGGGGCTGTCCGTCCGCCTGTGAATTTCATCCCCCTATGAATACACCTGTCAAGATAGCTGAAATCTGAACATTAAGGAGGTTGTTAGCAAATCAAAATCTAAATTCACAGACATTGTCACCTCAATTGTATTTGTCACTCTTCCCTTTCTCACAGCAAAATAAAGTGGTTACATGCACAAAGCAAGTGCAAGAAACAGTAGCCACAGTACTAAATTTTCTCATTTAAGCTGCCCTAAAGAGGAAGATGGATGTACTCTATGAAGAAAAAGATTGTTTCTCTCTCTTGCTGTCTTTACAGGAAGAGCTTTTAGTGGTACTCAATAAAATTCTTTTCTATGTCAGGAAACACAGGGCAGAATAAATACTGCACTAAGCTCACAAGATCCACAAGCCTTCGATTACCTGTTTTGCTCACATAAATATATGACTTAAAATGCATGATTAAATAGCATCATATATGGAGTTGGAATTTAATCTCTGATGAGCAATTATTTAGGATTCATGGATTCTTAGTAATTAATTATAGGTTTCTCCATTCCTTTACATTACTGCATTAGTCATCACTTTTAAGAAAGGCAGAATCCTGAAATATGGAATCTCTATTTACCCCCAGAAGTCAACAGAAAACAGGTTTATTATTTTTATTTGAGACATGAAACATTTTGACAAGTATACAGCTACTTGGATCTATGCTAAATTACGACAAAATGGAAAAACTACTGGAATAATTGTGTTCGTAATTCCTGGAGAAAAGTCAAAGATACTTCATTCAGACTTTGAATTCTATTGGAATCTCTCCTAACAGATCCTATCTGATCTATTAATAATACGAGACTTCAGAAAACTTTTTTTATCTTCAGTTTCGTTTCTGGGCATTTTTCTCTGTATCTCCTTATGTTTCACTTCATGCCAAATTGCCAAAATATCACCACTGTCTCATTTAAATCCTTCTTGAGAAATAATATATTCTGTAGTCCCTGAAGAAAGCAGAATTTGAACCCTTTCCCACTAGTAACTATCCTTCTAGTAACCATTGTCACTGGATTATTTTGGGAAACATTGCATTCTGTCCATCTATTAGTCTGTGCTCTGAGGTCACTTAATGTCTTTGTGGTGTACATTGCACTGCACCTTCTAAGCATTCGAGCACTAATTCCATCTCTATTCAGACAGGCATTTGAAGTAAGTGCTTAAACATCTGCTTATTTGACTTGTGTGGGCCTTATGCACATGTCTAAATCCTTTCCAGAGCTTCCTGCAGCTGGTTCTAAAGAGTTAACAAATAATCAGTTCTGCAGCTATACTTGAACCTGACATCAAAAAACTCTTACGTGACAGTAAGTGTAGAATCCATCCCAACAGTATATTCATGCTGTCAGCTCACAGGCATCTAACTTCAGGTGTCTGGATGGGAAGTTTAATCTTCCCAGGTTCCCTGTGTAGGCAGTACAGAGTCAAGGGCTCCTTGAGAAGGAAATTCAGAATACTAAACTCTGCTGAATATTCCCCAACATTAATAATTCAACATCACCTTATGAGCTCAGTTTTCTGTCATGTTGGCTCAAATCCCTAACTGGGAGGCAATTTATGCCACATTTTGATTCTCCAAAATGAAATGGAGGTACAGAGTGATTCATCTTGCTTGTAATTTACTAATCTTTGACAAATATGGGAAGATTCAGGACAGTCCATTTCTGTAGAAACTACACACATCCAAAAAGAGAAGCCATCTACACTGCAAACCCTCTATAAGAATGTTGGATGTGCAAACTTTATTAACGATCACTTTTACTAAATGCTTTAGTAATAAATGTCTCGAGACTAAAAGCACAATTCTCAAAGGGCCACAGTTTCTAATTTCCTTGGAAAACAAACACAATCTAAACCATGAAAAATGTAATGGCACTTTAATTATCAGTCAGTTGAATAGCATGAGATGCATGCCTTAATTTTTTAATACCTTGTGCCATTTCCAGCAAATTGTGGAAAGAAAGAATGGATGCCTTGAGTATTCTTCCTGTCTGTTTCTACCAAAATTAAAAACAAAAAAAAAATTCTAAATGAAGATTCAAATTCTTTTGGACCAGCCATAATCCAGGAGGAACACTAGCGATAATGAATATGGATACACAAATGCAGCTGCAGCATTCATGTCAGTGGCAAGGTAATGCAAAAATTTGCCCCTTTGGTCGAGTTCTGCTACATTAAACTGCTAAAAAGCTCTTGGCTGTCTGACTCAAGGTTGATTCTTTGTTTTATACGGATTTTAGGATTTGAAAAATATTTTTTATTTTGCAATATTTACCTAATTTCCTTCTACAGAGATGTTGCAATCATTCATGAATAGCATAGACTCTTGCATATATAGAAAACCCTTATGAATAAAAACATTCCAGCATTTTGAAGGAGTTCATTAAATTAATGAAAAATGTTAAGCTGGATACAGTGCAGTCTAGCTTAGCTTTTATGCCACATCCCACATACATACAGGGGTAGCTGAACAGTAGAAAAATTGACAGTATATTGACAAAGTCCCTGTAGTGCTTAAATCTTCTCATAACTGAAAACAAACTTACATTAAAAGGAGTTTCTGTCTAGAGTTATGGGGAAACAGGCAAACCAGCATGTCTTCATTTTGGCCTCTATGGCTTTTATTCATGGTGATCTCAAGCACAGGAGAGATTCCTCAGTATCAGAGGATGTCTGAATTATTTAATATAACATATACTATTATATTCAGTACATAGCACTGAGGAATTAGCAAGAACAGGAAGTGTGTGATAGGGAGAATTTTTTTTGTCTATCCATGCTCATAGAAAGAGAATGGAAGGAAACCGTGTGAAGCTTTGTCCTCCTTACTATAATAATTTGTTTGACCACAGGACATATCCATTAGCTACAAGTGAACATTTGTTACAAAAGTAAATATCCCTCTGGGAGTGAGGAAATTTTATCTCTGGTAAATCTACACCAGGCATAGTAGTAAGGACTGTATTGTCATTACTATTTGTTTCTACTTTTTAAGGGAGGAATCAAATAGTGATTCAAATCATTGGGAGGAACAGTGTTGCTCCCTGTGATAAATCTTTACTGCTGCTTTACTGAAAGGGTACATCACACAAGAAAACTTGGCCTCTAAAGGTACAATACTGTCAAAATCAAAATATCAAAATGCTCCCACTCTGTTATCACACCAGGAATTAATATTATACTGAAAGTATAAATGAGACAGAACCAAGTATTTTCATTAGCAGATTTCAGAGGAAAGAAAGATCGTGAAAGGAACACCATACTTTCTCCATGTTCCTTATGCTATATTATACTATGTAGCACTTCAAACATCCTGTTGTGATCAAGAGTAATAATGAAACCCAGGAAAATAGCACATGTTTAACTATGGATAAAGCACTTATTAAAGCACAGTTATCCAACTTGGTAATTCACAGATAAAGAACATTCGCTGGAAACAAGTAATTTTGAGCAACACCTCGCATGCTTATTTCTTTAAGACCCTCTAGTTCCTCCTGTAATTATTATAATGAAGATAGAGTACAAAACAAAATAAATCTGGTATATCTTTTTTTTTCTGACAAGTGTGAAATGTGGGTTTCTTAATATCAGAATATTATCTTTTGAAATAAGAAACTGGAAAGCCTTGATGTTTCAGTGGCACTTTAAAGTCTGATAGAGGTTACAGGGAGGTTAATATTAGTCATTGCATTCTTACTGTTGTGCTCCTTTATTCCCACAGGTTTTCCATAAACAGCATGAATTTGCATAGGCAATACAGCATTGAAAAAAGAGATTAGAGCATGGATAGCTGAATAACTGCTACATGAAAAGTCAGAAACATTAGCTGGTGTAGCATGAGTGTGATTTAGAGGATTTGCATTGGAGAATAATATGCTTCCGGAGCACTTGCTCTATTTCCCCTGTCCAGGATGAGTAATCATAAAAGCACTGGTATTAAATCAGTTAGTAGAGTTGAAACCCAGCAAAATATGTCAAAAGAAGATGAATTCAACCCTGCAGTATTCAAGGAATGGAAACTATACCCCAGGGCACATTAGAGAAGTACATGGACAGTAATTATCTAAAAGGAGATAACCAATGTGGATTTAGAAAGGCAAGAGCCTCCCTAACTAATCTACTTGACCTTTATCATGAGGCTAAAGACAAGGCTGATAATGGGGTCTGCAAATAAAAGAGTGTGTTTGTATTTTCAGGAGGTCATGTGGGCATACACAACAAACAGATGAAAGGGGTGAAAAGAAAATAGCTTTATAAAGATGTCTGAAAACCCATAAGAAAGCACGTACTGCAAGGGAATGCATTTAACCCTCCATTGACCACTGAAGCACACACAATTGCAGCCACCCAACAGCAGCACTGTGGAAGCATTTGTTGCACTATCCACATGGTAAGTTTGCCAAGTAATATAAGTGATAACCAGAGAGTGTAGTTCCGTGGGAGCTGCTGGTCCTTAAATGTATGTAAAGGTGAAAGTTACATAGAATCTACAAGGAATCTCAGTATAGGTCAAAAATTGACTTGACAGGCTAAGCAGCTATAGTACATAGAATCCCTTTCTACACTCAGCTTTTGTTTTTTAATGTCTTTTTTTCTTTCTGTCAAGACAGCAGATGAACCTAGGGAAGGCAATGTTGAGAACAGTAACAAAGGTAAAACTAGTCTCCCAAAAAAGGTCTTTCTTAAAAATGCTTTTCTTGTTTATGACAGTCTGCAGCTGGTTTGTGTGGGGAACGCTTGGGCCAGAGTGACAGTCTACCTTCTGACAATCACTTCCAAACCCCACAGAAATTAATGACCTGAAGCGAGGGATTCTGTAATATCCCTACTGCCTCTAACACCAAGCACTCACAGATTTTTAAACCCCAGAATGAAAATGCATCAAGGTCTTTGCTGGAACATTTTCTACGTCCCCCTCCATTTTTTACTGAGCAGACAGTGGCCATTGTCAACTCTCCTCCACAGGGTCATGAATACACTTGCACGTTGCCAGCTCTTCTTAGGCAGACAAAGAAACTACACCTGAGTCAGCAATCTTGCGTGGTAATGGATGCAACCAGTTCTCTCAGGTTTTGCACCCTCAACAGGATTTACTGACCTGATCTCACCCAGAAGTTAACTAGGAGATTTTGAACAGCTGATTTTGATTTTAATCACCGTTGCTAGTGGTACCGATGGATCCAGCACAAACACATCACATTATTCTTTTCTTGTCTTTGCTTCAGAATGAATTGCTTAGCTGGAGTATTTTGGGTAGCTCTGGGAAACGAGGGGCTACTCAGAAAGTGTGAAGTACCAGGGCTGGGAACACAGAAGGGAGGTAAACTAGATCTGTAAACTAGACCATACAGTAAACTAGACCATACGGATTAAAAAAATCTTCTACAGGTAGCAGTAATTTGCTGCCACAAAAAATAAAAATAAATAATTTTGCAAATATTTAAACTATTTGACCACCTAAACAGCATCTGGAAATTTACACATTGTTTTTAATTCTCCTCATTTCAGAAGAGTGCTAGAAGCAGCACAAAATATCCTGTTCTTTGCAATGAAGTGGAACATACTTGTCTGCATTTTAACTGAATTTATCAGGTCCTTGATTTTGTTTCACAGTCAATGACAACTTGAATTCTACTAAAATAAATATTCATAGCATGCATATTCCAGACATGTGTGAATTGGTAAAGTTAAAGCGTGGTTCCCATAATTGAAGCCATTAGTAAGGGTTCCAAGATGGCTTTGTGCTTGTGCAGAATCTTGCAAAAGATTTATCTCCATTTTTAACACCAGCATTTGGCTGGAAATGCCTCAGTGCTGCTAGTATGGCAGTAAGCATTTTAACCTGATAGATAAAAACAGCTTTGGGTTTTAAAGGTTCACAATGCAATCACATAGTAAAATATTCTAAAATACACTCATTTAAACAACTCCACTAAAAATAAATCTGAGAAAACTGCACAAATGCTCACGGCTGTTCTGAAGGCAAAGGAGGAAGTAATTTGGGAAACAAATGTGTTGTTATTCATTGCTTTCTCAGCTCTAGTAATAATTTGCTCTGTTCAGGACCACTTTTAATATCAGTGACAGAGGCCAGTAACCTCTGGCTGAGTTGAATCACATTGTGTGGGAGTGTCACATTCAGCTGCTGAAAAATCATTACTGGGAACTACAAAATGCAAGACGGTGATATATCCTAACACAGCAATTCTCAGGATGTGGTCCCTTGAGGATTGCTTCGGGTTATGCAAGGGTGTCCCCTTGATTTAAATATCTCAATTTTAAATGTTGGGAGAGCATCCAAAGGTTATCTGCAGCAGGACATCATCCATGTAGTGGCAGTGGGTAAACACAGGCAAGAAGGAAAATTCTGTGCTGCTGCTTGCCATTCGTAGCTTGTCTTCTATGAGAAAAAAAGCTGGCATTTGGAAAAGAATAATACATGCCTACAGCTGAGTTGCCAGGGGTGGGAAGGTGTCCTGAGGTGGGTAGGAATGAAGGGAAATAGGAAGATAGTATTTGGTGTTATGTGAAAATGGGAAACACGAGTCCAATGCCATGTGGGAAAAAGAGTAACTCCTGGAGATTTGGCAGCTGCCAAAATGGCCTTTGCAAAAAGAAGTTGATGCTCCATTGCAATCAGTAGACTGATTAGCTAAAGCTATCTAATCAGTGCTAGAGTACCTAACAAACTGACATGTTCAATTGTCATTGCTCAGTTACACTAACAAGAGAAACAAACCCCACCCAAGTTTAAACTTTCAATTTTTCCCTGCTGTACCTTTTCTCAAGCTGTCCCTCATACCTGGAAGAAGTTTCCTATATGCATCCATAAAACTACTTCGTTAGATTTCAGCAAATCCCTCATTAAAATTCCTCCTTGTCACATTTCTTGGACAATGCCTAGATTATGTGGGAACTGGTAACGTGTCACTCATGCCCACCAGTAGCTGGACTGTCTATGGCTGGAAAGAACTGCTGTCCTGGTCATACTCTGTCTTATTATCAGCCCGTCCTTCCCTGACCTGCTGGCTTTATCTCCTTCTGTGATGGTTAGGGAAAAGAATCTCAGTTTAGCCTGATTACAAGATTTATGGAGCCATCATCTGTCTGCCTGTTCTTCCCTAGTAAATTCTGAATCCATTGGCCAAATTTAGCTAAATTTGGCACTGAAGTAGAAATCTCCAAGATGTTTTAGAAATCTAAAAAAGCAAGGTAACAGAAGATAAAGATAACAATACTATGTTCCCCAGGGTAAAGAACACAGTGTCAGCTTTGCCTCAAGATACATACGATGAAATGCATGCAGGAGAAATGTTGTAAATTCTCCACTCCTAGGAAACTGGTTTATGCACTACAAAATCCCAGTGTATTGTAGTGAATTCTCTGATGTATAATTGGCACTGCATGAACACTGCAGAATAGCTATCATTCAGTCAATAAGCATAAAAAGTCAGTCAATCAGAGACAAAAATCTAATGGAAAAATAGCTCCCTTAGTTCTAGAGGCCAGTGAACAACTCAATTGTTGAGCACTGGCATGGTGGTATTTTTTCATTTAGAGCTAACATGCCACTGCCTGCAGCTTTTTACAGCCAATAGTTATCCTGGTGTTGATCACAGCTATCATGAAGTACTTGTGCATTAACAAGCAGTGAAAGGCTAGAAGGAACATACTGAGCTGGTCTCTGAAATCCTGCAATTTGAAGAGTCCACAGACTGCAAGTTTCCAATATGCTCATTGCACATGTCTGCAGCCAGCTTTTCCGTATGCTT
Source organism: Acanthisitta chloris (assembly GCF_000695815.1). Classification (NCBI taxonomy): domain Eukaryota; kingdom Metazoa; phylum Chordata; class Aves; order Passeriformes; family Acanthisittidae; genus Acanthisitta; species Acanthisitta chloris. The sequence goes on from NW_008686398.1 coordinate 17,809, forward strand.
GTACATTGATGGATAGCACTTCAGGAAAATCTGTGGCTTACAAAAGGCAAACATTTAAATGTAAAGAAGGAAAACAGATCTCCTGACTGACTCATGTTAGCAAGTTGTCTTCAGGAGGAAAATAAACCAGACAATATTCTATAAAGTATGTCTATTTAATACCTTTTTTTTTTCCTTAAATAATGTAGCATTCTTATGAGACACAGAAGGCTGGATATATCTTGCATAAATATCACTTGCCTCTGGTCACTGGTATGATTTCTAGAAGCAGAAAGTTAAAGACAGTGATAGCCTGGACAAAGGTTGGTGTTAGAGATGAAAAAGGGCAACATGCAGTGACACAGAAGGCAGACCATGTACAAAATTGGAGATATTTTCACACCAGAGAAAGAACAATGGTGGCAGCTATTAAAAACAAAGCAGTACATAAATCAGGCCTTGCTCTTTCAGACTGTGATGAGCCATCCCCAACAATTCCACAAACAAGATATTGCTAGCATTGGTCAGAGGCTGGTTTTATTCCTACTAACTACACACTTAATTTTTCTGTTACTTCAAGTTAAATAGCATCATTAGCTCTGGTCCCTCTGATCCACAGACCTCTCTTTGTCTTCTTTATAAAAATATTTTGAAATAAAAACTCATTGTACTGAAGTCACTGAAAACCTAAAGCTATGAAAGAGTAAAGAAGGTGGCAGTCATGCAAGTATCAGTCTTCGCAACAACAGATACACAATCTTACGATGTTTTTTGCCCCATATAATCTCCATGTAAAAAAATTTCTGAAAAATGTTAAGTACAGCTTATTAAGGACAGCCATAATTTGTGACAAACTCCTACACTATACAGTGTGCTTTTTCAAGAAGAGGAAATTGTCGTTGGACAGTTTCAAAATTTTAAATTGTAAGTTCACTTTTTATTTCTATGAACTCCCATTCAGAGTTTTCATTGCTGAAGTTAAAGGGTAAGAACTAAAAAAAAAAAAGCTTGATAATGTTAGTGGGTTTTTTTAATTATCCAAAATCTTTTTGCTTAGCATAAGAAGGTGTGCAGTACAGTGAAGAGCGTTCTAATGATGCCTCATGAAATCTCTGCTTTCTAAGTAACTGCTTTGTCTGGGTTACATGATAAAATAATTTGTAATCTCCATCAGACTGTGAAAAGCAGGTATCTTCAATCACTGAGAATAAAGTAAAATTGCAAAACATGGCTACACTAAAATTAAAGAGCAGATGATGCTTCATTGAACTCAGGGAGAAATAGAAACATCTGTCAACATATTGTAACAAAAACTCCTGAAGTGAAAAAAAGTCATAAGTGCAGCTTTCTTACTTCCAGAGGAGTTTGCTAATTAAAAAAATTATGTACATGAAAGGAGTCAGGTCTTGAATTTATGAAAGTGAATTTATCCATAAAGAACTGAGGAAGAGAAACACACTACAGAGAGCCACACACATGAGATTCACGCACAGGATGACAAGTGTATGAGCGTGTGATTGACTGTACTTCCAGGCATGTGAGAGAGGAAGACCTGCCATTGCATTGCTCTTGGATAATGAATCATCTAGCAATAAATTATTCTATCTGACTGTTCCCAGGGATCCTTTCATCAGATGTGCCAGACATGCAGAAGAAGACAAGCAACAGCCACTCTATCCAGGGTGGGGAATATGCAAGAGGTGTCAGAAGAGCAAGTTTCCTCCCCTCTGTGTGAGACTTAGCAGCTCTGAAAATACAGGGGACACTTCTGTATGACTCATCCATAAGCCATCTACAGCTGACTGATCTGCTACCAGCACAACAGATGAAATTCTAGCCTTAAGGAAGCTAAGAGAACTTTGCCAATAACTACACAGTGCCAAGTATCCCACCTGATGGCTTTGAATTATTTCCAAAAACATTAACCAAAGACTGTGTTGACTTTGATATATAAAAGAATGCAGACTTGACAAAACCTCTCAACCTCATCCAGGCAGTGTACTAAGAACTGCTGTGTATGCAATGACTTTTTCTTCCACATAATCTTCATGTAACACTGGAGCTGCAGACAGGATTCAAGATTTTCCCTTGGGTTTAAAATTTTTGTCCCATTTTTACCAAGTTAATTTTTTTGCTCCATACACTAAAATTAAAACAAAATAATTAAAATATACCATGCTAGCAATTCTGCACCACAAAAAGCAGGCAGAAAAGCAAATGGTTTCACTGATACTGTTCAAATTTTGTTAATCTAAAGCATTCATTGAGATTTAAGATCATAGGGAATTATATGTGTAAAATGCAGATGTTGAGTTTTGATGACATCATTTCTAAGACAAATATGGGCCTCAGTATAAACAAATATATTGGCTGCTACTTATGGTTCTCTTAGATTCTTTGTACCTTCTGCATTTCCCCAGTGGGTGTCAGAAGGGGCTTAGCTTCTGCCCACAGCTGTGACACAGAGATGATCACTAGAATGACAGCTTTCAACTAGTTGTAAGAGCACCTAAATTTACCAAACTCCTTGTGACTCATGGTTGTTTTATGCTACCATAACAAGAGAGGTATGCAGCTTTTTCCCTTCACCAGGACATTAAAAACTGCTTTCTGCTATGTGGACATATATTCAAACATGAGCTAAAACAACTTCTCTGTATATGTGGCTTCTTAGTCTCTACAGATTTATAGGAACTTCATATGCTCGACATCTCTGCCTTTATGCAAGTTGCTAGGTAGCACTACCCAGTAAAGGCTCAGACAATACAATCACAGAAGCCTCACTAAAATGTCTTTAATCTTTTAGTGGTTGCTGCAAGACCAAGTTCTTACTGGGACAATGTATGGCAGTCTTTCAGCATGTCCCTGACCCCTGCCTTTCTGCTCTCCGGTGCTCTGAGTGGAAAGAACATACATGGTACTCTATTGCTGGGAAAAATTGAGGCTTTGAGTCTGGGGTTTTTTTTTGCAGCTATAGAAGTTTTGCCATACTTTGCATAGTAAAGATTCACTTAGGTTTGAAGAGGTATGACATTTATTAAGCCTTTGAAAAGGATGCTAAGGATGCGTCCTACCAACAGCACATGCAAACTAGTATGACTGCAGCACACATAATTCACAAGAGTAGAATTATATTTCCAGAGACACATTTTTAATATTCTTACTCTGCTTACTCCAGGCAAATTTCTCACAATCAGCTGAAACAAGATCTCTGTCACAGGTACAGAAGTTCTGCACTACACAGAAGGCAAGATAGTAAAAATCCACATCCTCTTTTTTGTTTTTTAATTTTGGAGACACATTGATTTGCTTGCTTTCAAAAACTGAAAAAAACCCCAAGCTTCTGAAAATCTAGCCTTGCTTTTGATTCACTTATTAAGCTGATTTAGTTCAGTATAAAACAATAGGATAAATGCCAGTGTAGGCTGTCTGCAAATTCCATGCCAAGGTTCAACTTGGTGCAAATTTTGGAACAGAAAAACTAAATTGTCACTGCCACAATGACACACAACTCAAAATCCTGAAAGTGATGACTGTGGTGAAGCTTTGCAGAAATGTTAAGGTCATCCAGATCTTGACATTGCATTTATTATTTCTTCAGATTAGCAAGTGGTGGAGATCAGACAGTCACCTTTAAGGATACAAATGCAATGTCTTCCTTATGTACATACCCTGGTGGAAATCACCTTGCAACTATATCCATTGTCTGCAGAGTTTGACAGTATGCTTTGACGGATCTGTAGGATGCTTTACATTTTTAAAATAAACGTTACAGATTTTGATATAATTTCCATACAACCCTACCTCATTTTTATAGATGCTATTGATTTATACTAGAATTTTAAGACACGTCTGCTGGGGACTTAATTTTCCATTGAACTGTAAATGACACTCCAGCAAATTATTCTTTATGTTGTTGTAGAATCCTTAATCCTTTTCAGTTCCTTAGGATGTACCCAGAGTGATACTGTACTTTTTTCCCATCTCATTATTTTAGGAGAGAAGCATTTCTTTTTAAAAAGAGTCCATTTCTGATGATTTTCTGTGCATCTATTAATGCTGGGTTCCCCACCTGCAGCTACCAGCACCTTACTGAAAATCGAAGCATATGTGGCCTGTGTTTATTTGGGTTAAAATGAGTAAGCATCAAACAAATCTGATAGAAGCTGCACACTTTCACAAAACGATCTATTTTACAGGTTCCATCTGCTCTTAAGTGCTTCCCAGAGAACAAACACTGTGTCACTATACCACATATTTCCATTGCACTATCCCAAACACACTTAAGCTGCTGACAGATTAATGCTTACTTCACTTGTGGCATACATTCTTGGGTTCTTACACATGTTCTTATAAGGAAATGGAACTCACAAAGCACTTAATCACAAGTTGGGGTAGTGTTATGGCCTTGAATACAACACACTAACTCTGTTTCAGGAACAGTCTAAGGTATCTCTCTGTAAGCCATGGCTGTCACTAGCACTGCCAAAGACCCTGGAAATCAAATTACTTTTGTCAATGTCAGTTAAACAAAAGCAAGCAGAAACTCGCCAAAGGGTACCCCTGAGGGCTAGTGATGAGCCACCTGAGGAGTGTGCAGAAATGGCCAAAGGATTGAGCTGTTTACTGCATGTAACTTGTATGGCTCAGGCATGCATATATTTGCTTGAACCTATTACAAAGAAATCTTGATTAAATTACTGCGAAAAGGAGAATAATAGGCAGATATAAAAACAATAGCAACTAAACTGAAGTAAAGTACAACCCAACTTGCTAAAGATGCAAAATGTGAGCATACACTATGAAATTGTGCTTGGGAGAATGGTGGTATTTCATGGAAAATCCTTTACATCCTTTCTTGATGTAAACCAAGTTCAATTAGTTCAGAGCAGTCAAGAACTTCACCTGGTTTTGTATGTAAATATAGGGCACAAAAAGGAAGGGGTGGTGTTTTGGGGTAAATAGCAGAGAAATTGTAAGTAAATTTTCTTCCACATTCAACATGTTAAATATTTATCCAGTTCTGATCTTTGAAACAGATTTTAAAGAAGAAAACTTGCTACTTCAGTCCCTCAGCAGATTGATCCCCCGTTTTGCATACCACACCATTATCACTAACCGTGAATCACAAAAATTGGAAAAGACCTCTAAGATCATTGAGTCCAACTGTTAACCCAGCACCACCATGTTCACCAATAAACCTTATCCACAAGTGCCTTTGGAATACTTCCAGGAATGGTGATCCACTATTTCCCTGGGTAGCCTGTTCCAATGCCTGACTACCCTTTCAGTGAAGAAAGTTTTCTTAATATTCAATCTAAACCTCCCCTGGCACAACTTGAGGCCAGTTCCTCTCATCCTGTCACTTGCTACCTGGGAGAAGAGACTGATCCCCAGTGAAGGGATTTTGCTACTGAATTGTATGTTGCCAGGTGCCACAGTGAAATTAGGATGCACAAAACAACTCTGATTTCTATAGAGATGTGTCCTTTTCATTTATGAGCAACTTTTCCATCACTCTTCCCTTGCTTAGCTAAGTAGGGTCTGCGTACAACTCACTATGAGTTATTGTCTGTGTCACTAGATGCAGTATAAGCTCTACCCTTGTGGTTTTCCAATGCAAAGATCAAGCACTGTGACAGTCCCCTCCAGGGCAAATGGGACGGGGAAAGTCATGTTCCACTGCAATATCTGGAGTTAGTTGTTCTTTGAGGGACACAATTTAATACATTAGAGGCGTATTACCACTGTACTTTCTTGTTCTCCTCAAGGTGTCAGAAGACTGGGGTACTTTCCTGGGACAATGCTGCTGTCAGAGCAAGGCAGGGGTTTGAAAGCATGGAGTACTTAAAGACCTTTCCCCCCAACCTGCCTGTTTTTCTCTCTACTGGCACAAGCAATCTTGCACAATTTGATAGCATCTCCTGATAAATATCCAGTATTGGTAGAGCTCACTTGGATTGCAAACTTGCCAGCAAGACAACACACAGATGAACTGAATCCAGACAGGTAGTAACAGATAAAGCTTGAGTATGCATTCAGGATGTTATCTCACTGTAAGCATGTAAACCTGTTTTTCATCTCAAAATTCTGAGACGTTGAATTGGTAGAGGCAATATTACCCAACCTGGTTACACATGTTGAAATCCCTTGAAAAATAAGAGGCCTTATTCTGGTGCAGAACTGATCCAAATATCTAAGATAATTTATCTCTAGTTATTGTCATGAGAGTGAGCAACTAACTAGTAGGACATTCCCCTGGTTGATTTTTTGGTAAGCTGTGAGAAGGTGCACTGTGTTTCATATTTCAGAACACCTCAAACTACAACATGCAGCAATTTCCCATTCTTCCTAAGCAAGGTCTCCAGTCCTATTTGCATTAATATTTTTAAAACATGAACTTTGTGTAGCTGTCTAAAGTGAAGCTCTACACAAAATGTGTGGCAAATCTTGCAAATTCCCCCTATGCTGAGAAAATTAATCTTCTGAATGTGTTTCCTTTTTATGACTGTATATACTGAGGCTTTGTTTTGTAGCAATGTAGGATCTAATTCCATTTTTCAAAGTCTGCCAAGCACACTATTGCATGAAAATATTTTCTTTTTCTCTCTTCTATTTCATTAACAATGACTTGAGTTGAAAGACCTGATTTAGGATGCTTCTACTTGTTCGTTGTCACTTCTGCCAGTTTTCAGAAGACTTCCGAAATGCTGGCCAACCTTGAAAGTACATTAAATCCTTAGTGTGCATCATTCAACATACCTGAATTAATATGGAAATGAATTCATGATGTGGCTGTAATGAACACACTTTGACTCAAGAATTTGATCTTCACTTCTGGCAGCCCATCAACCATATCTTCCAAGAGTGAACTGCATGGCTAGCGAAAGCTGATTTTCCTCTTAGAAAACTGTTTGCAACTGTGGAAGTATCTGATTACTTTGCCTTCTCTCTTTTTTATCTTTTGTGATGATGGAGAGCAGTTAAAAGGAAGGCTTCTCCTCCCTACTTTTGATATTTCTAGGCTTCTTGTAATTGTTCTTTGGTTTCCTATACCCTAGACCTATAGCGTCTCCCTTAACTGTTCATGTGCAATGCATGGCATTCCTCAGTTTTCCTCCAAGATGACTTTATGTTGTTTGCAAAATACATACTTTCTTATTATTAATTAGTAGACTTGCACCATTTTCTGAGTGCGATTTTTTTCTCTTTGATATATTTATCTTGCTCTTGCTTTTGTCAGTTTTCATGGCCCTTTGGGCAGCTTCTTTCTGTTTCTCAGAGTCTTTTTCCTTAGTAGCGCTATAGCCTGTCTTTTGTTAGCCTTCCAGCATTTGTAATCAGTTACTGCCTTTGTTCAGCCCTCTACCCACAATCATTTGCTTTTTGTTTCTTCCTTCTTACTTTCATCTTCAAAGTCACATAACTAAAGGTGATTCAGGCTCCTGTGGCTTGCCTTATTATGAAATGACAAACTAAGCCTGAGAAAAGAGGTTCCAGTATACTCAGGGGAAGAGAAGGGCAGCTGGGAGAGAAGCAGCACCTGCTTAACCACGGAACTGGTTTATCTGAGGGTTGACAAACATCTCAGGGTTAGTTAGCTGCAGACAGTGTTTGGGATTCTGGCCTAAAGTAGATTGAATTTCTGATAGAAAACCAGAGTCGAAAGGAAGGGAGAAGCACCTTCGGTGGCAGCCAAAGGAATACATGCAGGAGGGTTTTACAGGTGACCATGAGGTCACACCACAACATCAGCTCTTTCACTCCAAATTGCATAATCAAACATTAAGTGTTCTACAGAGAAGTAAGAAGGTTAGCCATTGACTAAATTTCTGAAGGCCAACAACTGTTGTATTTATGAGATAGTGCAAATAATGTTTGTGTAACAGTCAATATCTCTCAGCATTTTCTTGAGTAGTCCGCTAAGGCACAATTCTACTGCTAATTATATGAGGCAGAGTGCTGTCCTAATGTGCCTGTGTCATTCTTCATACCAGGATTAGATAATTTAGAATTAGTTTTAATACCTCCAAATGTTCTGTGTACAGAAGGACTGGATTTTCTGGTTTTATGTGTTTAAGGAAAACTGACTAACAGACCTTGACCAGGTCACAGAGATTTCATAGAGTGGACAGGAATATGCACAAACCTCTTAACCAAGACGACATTATGCACAAGCTTAGTAAACACAGGACCTGAAAATATGGATATTTCTGATTTTCAGGGACACTCGAGTAATGCATTCCTAATAAGATTTTCCATTACATTTTAGCCCTTCTACTCAATAACTGGTAAATTCAAGAGCTGGTGAGCTTGTAGTCTACCATCACATCAGCAAATGTGTGGTCTCTAGGATTTGCTCACTGTGGTAACCTACCTTTTCCTCTCACCTGAATGTTCTTTTTTTTTTTTTTTCCCCTCTTCTCTTCCCAGACACTGGTCTGGGAAATGTCAGCTGTACTCAGCATCACCTGTTTTGCTGCAGAACCTCTCTGATCCTCATTCTCCGGTTTCCCTGCTGGATGGATCATCTCCCTAAGAATTTAGTAATTCATTGGCATGGTTCTCCTTTGACAATACTTCCTCTGACTTTCAGGCTCTGCACACCCCTCTTCAAAGAACCATCTTTCCATCACTCACTCTTCCTGGCCATTGTCATTGATTCACAAACTCTATGTTCTTTCATTTCTTTGCTCTCCTTATCTGCCACTCCTTTCCTTTTCCCTTCCTCATGACTCTTTTTTTTTCCTTTTCAGTAACTTTTCAATAGAAAAAAATAATGCTTTTTCATCTTTCTCAGCCTTGATCTCTAATGTTGTTTAGATTGTTTTCTTGCTTAAATACCACAATTTTCCATTTTCACCACTGTTCATGTCTCCACCACGAGGAACTTTTAATTGATTTTCTCCTTAGAAGTACTGCCAAATCTTCACTCTCTGCCGCCTCAACTCAAATTGACAATTTATACAAACAAAGAAATAGATATTTTTTGACTAAAATAAGACTCTTCCTAATTCTCCCCCCAGAGAATCCAATGTTCCTTACAACTTCTCTGCTCCTATTTCCTCCATACCATCTTTATTTTTCTTTCATCAGATAGAATTGTAAGTTTATATTTCTTTTCTAATGATTCTCCTCCCCTTTGCCTCCCTTTTTACCATGACTTCTGCCTTTAAAATAGCTTTCTCAAAGCAGTGCTCAGTTACTGTCCAAGGAATCCAAAACTCCACATATGCTTCATATGTCTCTGCTTTTTTAGCTGTTAATTGTTCCCTTGATATCACTTCCCAATCTGATTTTAATTCAGGTTCTAACTAGAACTTTGTTTAGAATCTGCATGTCATCAACTCCACCCTTTTCTTCTCAGCAAAATTCATACAGACACTGTGAATTCCCCAAAAATGTTCTTAAAATCATTCCAGCTGAATAACTATGCTGTGGGGTTTTTTCACAGCACACATGTATTTGCAGTATCTACTCATGCATTCGTAGGTTATTATGAGAGCTTTGTGTTTTTAATACATATATAATATTTCTATTTTATTCATGTGTGCCCTTTAATTGGTGTGTAATAGCAAGCAGACTAATGAAAAGAGCTCGGGTAAGGGCTACATAAGTTATTACTTTGTAAATTGCAAGTATGCATGTACAATTAAAAACCAAAAGATTCCCAGATTACAAGACAAAGATACCAATTATCAATGCTTAAGCAAAACAAAACAAAACAAAACAATAATAAAACCCAAAAGCAAACTTAATCTTTCAGTTCTGCCAGGAAGATAGACTAGGACTGAAACCCTTATTCTAGATAAAGCTTGAATCCCTGAATGGTCTAACATCTCAACGTGAAAGAGATCCTACAGTGGAAAAAAACCCAAAGTAAATAAATCTCTGCAGATGAAGTTATCATTGCAAAGAACACAGCTCTTTCAAGAAGTGTCTAAAAACACCTCAGAAATGCTATGTGAGAGATGGAGAAATCAACACTCGTAGCTGTGTCAGAGAAAAATGAAACTCTGGGAAACTTGGTGATTTAGTTCACTAACATCACGAGGAGATCACTATCTGTAAAATTCAGATTCAAATAGCTCTTGGCATAAGTGAAAGGTGAAACTAGAAACTAAACCTGAAACTAGAAGCTCAAACTGAAGATAGTAAGCACCAGTATACAAATATAGAGCTCCTGGATGAACACTGACAGAAAAATCTTGCAGCAATGAAGCTATTTAAGAAAATCTTATCCTACCGAGGAAATGTGGTATAGCTGAACGAGGTACTGCAAATGAACACTGATGTTGCTGAACTTCTATTCACATGTGATAACATATATTGGACAAGCTAGAGACAGCAAAATACTTGAAAAACAGCAGGTATGACTGGAGAGAATACTAAGAAATGTTACCCATACACACAATATGTGAAAATGAGGAAAGGTAGCTGGTGGAGCACTTATGGGAATGAGTTTACAGAAGGCATTGAATATTACACAGGTCAGTGTCACCTTTAGGGACAACACATGGTTGTAATGGAAATATACAAGAAAAACAGCTAGGAAAGAAAGGTGATGGTGCTGTGCAGACGTAGGTACACAGCAAGCAAACAGTAAACCAGAAAATCCATTTCCTATGTGGGAAATGGATTGATCAGAACATAGATAACTTAGGCACCACACTTCAGACATAAAACATTTATATTTCTTTTTTTTTTGCAAAGGCTGTTGGGATTGCAGGGGAGGAAGTAGGAAGGAATGGAAGACAGAAGTGGGCTGCTGAAGTGTTTTAAGGGATTCCTAAAGATATCAGTCCAGGGACAAGCATTCTCCCAGTTTATCTATAAAATAGGTACACAGAAGCCAGAAACGGTGCAAATAGTGCTACAAACATCTGTCTTCTGGAAGAATTACCTACAATTAACCAGAGACAATATACTCTCGATATTATACTGCATTTTCTTCTTCTTTTGACACATTGTGTTCTAAACAGAAATAAATACCCAGGGCATTTTCTAAAACCTCAGCAAAGTGAACAAGGTAGGGCTTATTCTCTTTGTTCTTTGCTTCATTCTTTCTTTTAATCGCTTTCTCCACCTTCACATTTTTCTCTCCCTCTCAGCTGATCCTGCAGGTAAGATTTATGTTTACAACTGATGGTTTATGATTAAGACATTGAACTTTGGTCACTGAATTAGTGGTGTCTGTAGGAACAGAAATCTGCCAGCCACGCACGAGTTCCCAGGGGACCTACCACAACCAGGGTGCCGACTGGCGTCGAATTCGGGCTGGAACCCTTAAGCACTAGCATCCCCCAGTGGACCTAGTAATCACTGCAGAGCACTTTTTGAGACTTCAGTAAGCACTTTCAGAGAAAATGTAAATTCAATTCGAGTGCCTTAGAACTAGCCAGTACTCAGGAGTCTGCTGAATTCAGTAAAGAACCATCTATATTTGATGAAAAAAATTTATTTCCAGTCATTGCAGTGATCGTGTGTATTGCAAAACACATAGCTGTAAAAGTAGGATATTTTGGGGGCAAAACACATCCTATTTAAATGGGATTAAATGGGGGCAAAATCAGACCAAAAGAAAATCGAACTCTACATTAGAGAGCCTTTTTGAAGATGAGAAAATAGGTTCTGAGTATCTTCCAAGAATATCAGGTTCAACAGCTATTTTTGGCGCTTTTTTTTTAATAAGATCATGACTCATGGAAAGGATACTATAGCAACCATCAATTTTTAATCTGCCTTTTGACTGAAGTTCATATACTTAGAAACTACAGTCCATCATATATATTGAATTAGAATTCTAAATCAAAAAATTCTGGCTGGTATTTCATTCACTGAATGAAAATTCAACCATGGTCTCAGAAAATACTCAACAAGAAACACATCACAGCCACTGTTCTTAAACCCAGCCCTTTGCAAAACAATCTGAAACTGTGCTCACTAGGATTGCTTTCCCTGTTCCCTAAAAGACCTCAGTCATTGAGGAAAGGTGAAGTAATGGGATACTGTAAAATGTCACTGGAAGGGATAGAGAACAGGAGGAGGTGGAAGAGCAGACAAATGATGCACAGGTAACACAAATATGGGACGCTTGTACCCACCCAGCTCCCCCTTGCTCCAGAAGCAGAACAGCCACATTAGCACAAGCCCTATATTGGTGCTGACTCAACAGAGGAAGGACAGAGCAGGAAGGACATGTAAGACTGCTGGGGGAAGAGCTAGAACAGCAATTCTACACAACATTTCTGTACAAGATGAAAAGAAGGAATTTCGTCTCATTAATGCTGAAGCACTGGCATGAAAGGCTGTTAATTAAAACAAACCATCAGAAAATCACTGGGACTGAAGTTCAGCAGAAGATGATGAGCACCAGAAAGAGATGAACATGTTTGTCCTCTCTATATCTGAATCTCACCAGATCTGATGCCACAGGAGCCCAAAGAGGTGACATGGCTTTACCCCGTAGGTATATCCAGTAGGGCCATGGTATCATATAGTTACTTCTTTTGCTCCTATTACGTTTGTCACAATAGCTGGGGACATCTAGTCATAGTTACTTCTTTTGCTCCTGTTACTTTTGTCACAATAGCTGGGGACATCTAGTATAGTTTTATAAAAAACCACATACTTCCACTCTCTGGCTGCAATGTAAAGCACTGAATACTTGAGACAAGGGGAAAAAAATAACCAAACCTAATCCCCAGAACATATGTGCCTTCTCATTAATTTAAGGGCTAAATGCCAGGGTCCTTCCTCTGAGGTAACCTAAGGGAAATCTGTCTTTTTCAGTATCTCTGAATCTGATCCTTCATGAGCAGCAGTCAGCCCAGAGTGTGAATGTGCTAACTGAGACATGACAAACCCATGTAACACCTCTTGCTGATATTCTGTTATTCTGTGGTTAAGGCTCATGAGAATTTTTGAAAGGAAGTTTATTTTTGCAAGCTGCTGAGTGCTGACTATGATGTGGGGCAGCTTTCACTTAGGCAAATGTCTTAACTTTTGTTAAGTCTCTTGGACAGACAGGCTATTACTGTGACATTTACAAGTAAAGCCATGTAGATACACTTGGCTTAGGCTATTCAGTGAAAGTACTTGTAGGTTTTAACAAATAATGGACAGCTATGGTTTGGCACAAAAGGAGAAGACAGCTTTTCATCTTGGCAGACACTACCTCTCCCCTTCTTTTGGAAGTTCAGAAGTCCTAAACAATGCTCCTCATAGGTTATTGTTGCTACCTAAAACATAGAGTCTGGCATTCAGTATGACAAATCAGTGTTATGTAGTTTGGCTGTCTATCTCTGCCAGTTATGTGAAGTGGATGATTCTGAAGGTCAGCAACCATCACCACAAAAATATACATTATGATACAATGCATCACGCAGCACTGAAAATTAATCCTGCTGCTAAAGAAATGGAAAATGCACAATAAACACATTACCTGAAATTAAAACTGGTTTTGACCAAATCCCCAGAGCCTTTAAACTTGTAACAATGATTTCCTATTTATATAGACTGTGTGAATTCTCAGGTGATTCCCTGTGGAGAGTTGTATGAATACTTTTTCCAGAGCTGAGGAAAGGAAAATAGGTAGCTATAATGGAACTGCAGGAGCAGCCAAGCAGTAGATTGATTCAACAGGAGAAATTCAATGTATCCCAAAAGATTTCCTAGGATTTGCTCTCCTGCTGCTTATGGCACAATTTGTTGTAATGAGAAACCGAGGATTTTGTTTCAGGTGTGTCAAACCTTGTAGTGATGACTTGAAGGCATAAAGAAAAAGCAACAACTGAAAATCTCTCTTAAATAATGCTTTTGTATGATGAGAGAACAAGGACAAGCTCTTCAAGGTGCAAAAAAGGTCAAATATCTCCTGTAAATAACATTCCTTAAGAGATACTAATTGGACGCACAGTTGAACCTTTTCTTTCATCTCTAAACTGCTGCATTAAACAGCTTGAAAACTATGGTACACTTCAGCAAGCAAAACAGAGGAAGCTTTATTAAATTAACTGGTAAAATTGCACTCGGTCTCACTGTAATCTCTACTCTTGGAAATGTATGCAGAAAAAGAATCTCAGTTTTCAGTTGTGAAAAATGAAAAAAAATTTATTTAATTTATTTAACAAGGGAACATTTAAACAGGCAGACTACTCTGTTCATCTGGAGTGTGCTACATGGTATGGTAGGAGGCTGCAAGGAAGCATGCACTGCTTCAGTACTACACAAGTCCTGTTTGAAAGGTTAAGTGGGACATGCATGATGTGAATTTCACCCTGAAGGAATGTGAAAATGTGTAGGCACTCATGTCCTCCTCTACGAAAAAGAACAGTCATTATTAATACAGAGCTACTCTACAGAAATGTGAAAATGTGTAGGCACTCAAGTCCTCCTCTACGAAAAAGAACAATCATTATTAATACAGAGCTACTCTACAGCTGTGATGTACCACAGCCTATGCTGGTTTTCTCGATAATTACTTTTTAGTGAAAGCTCTGAAACACTATATTGTTTCCCAAGTGAAGCCCAGAGTTTTATTCAGAAACAGGCTGCCACATGAAATTTCCTCAGGCAAAATGCTGAATGCTGATGGCATCCCCATTTGATTAGGGAAAACATGTAAAATCTGAAATGTGCATGTTCACAGCAGAACATATTGTTTAGCACTAGCATGCCCCTCATACTTCTCAACATCACACTTTGTAGTGAAACATCACATGGTGTACCAACAGAGAAGAAATGGATGCTCTAAAAAATACCTTACAAAGAATGAATATTCATGCATGAACGATATTATGTCTGCACATTCAACATAGGCTTATATTTAGTTAAAAACAATGCAAATATCCAGAACCCAAAGATTTAAGTCTCAGAGCTTTTAGACCACAAATCAAAGCAGAGAGCACCTGCCCTTTCTCTACTAGATAACCAAAATCACATTACAGCTCCAGGCCCCACACAGTTTCAAGACCTACCACATGATGTATGATCTCCTTATTCTTCCTTATCGACAAACAACCATCAGCCTCAGAAACTCCCCCAACATACAGCATAGGAACATTTACTGACCAGGAGAGAAGAAAAGCAAGTGCTTTTTCACCCTAGTACTTTCCCTAAGTAAGAGATAGGGGCCTTTTCATTTCCATCTGAAGCTGCATTTTGCAAGGTGGCTTTTTTTTTTTTATTCTTTCCATAAATTCTATGTATAGAGTAAATAGAGAATATACATTATTTCAACCAGCTACCTGTGCCTCAAGTTTGACCCTTCTCAGCATAAAACACCAATACCCTCATGGCAATGTAGCCTGAACAAGAAAGTCAGCTTCTGCTCAGGGCTGGGCCAGCATCTGAACACATCCAACAGCAAGGAGCTAAGAACCAGTTATTTTTATAGTTCCTGTAATAATTTTATTTGCTCTCAGCCTGACTGTGGAAGCAGAATGAGAGTTCTGCCTGACGTACAGCAAGAAATAACAAGAGTGTGAAGCATAGAGATGAAGCACAATCTTTCCTTTTAATGAGACAGCCAGCTCTACCCCATCTTTGGAAATACTTGAACCAATTACATCTCTTACCTATATGGTTCCAGAGTCCTGCTGCCATAATACAATGCTTCTTCCCAGGATTCAAGGTTAATACAGGCATCCATGGCACAGTCAAGCATTTTCAGCTGATAGATATTTGTGTCTGGTAGGTGACCCGTGTTGCTGCTCAAGAGATTCTGGCATCTTGCCAGAACCTGCTCCCACTCTGTTATTGGCCTTAGTTAAAGAAATATATTTAATCAAACAAAACCACAAGTTCTAAATGTTTCTAGCAAGGAGTAAGAGCTACAGGGTATTAAGATAGAAAGGCTGCCATCATTCCAGACTTTGCTTCAATTCTTGAAAGCATACTTGAATCCAGGAGTGGTAGCTTAGGTAACTGTGCTTTGTTTACATCTAGCAAAACAATTTCTAAAGAAGGCAGCATTTTAATAATAAAGGGTAAAGGAAAGATGACAAATTTCAAGGATATTTTAATATCTAACAAAAATTCAAACACTTTTTATTTAGCTGCTGAAACATGATTATTTACTTAATAAACTCCAAATCTTACAGCCAACGGCAAGAGCCCGTGGAAATGTGTCTTAACAAAATGTCTCAGCAGCTAAAAAAAGACAGCTCTAATAGATATTAAAAAATGACACATTTTTAAGCTGTTCAAAATTCTGTTTAAAATTCTAATGCAATTAGAACCTTTTCTTGAAATTAATTAATTTTCACTCTCCTTGAAACAGTCTTAAAGAACATTGTTGGGTTTTTTTGTTTTTCATGTACAGCTGCATGTTTCATGCATGAGAAAGAAAAGCATTATAGTTTTGATGTCTGACTGTAGTTCAGGACTAACAATCTCAGCAGTAAAGAAGATTTTCATGTCCAATACTCAAGATTATTTGTGTGCTTGGAATAGAGGAGAAGTAACCTGGGACTTGCAGTCCCTTTATTTGGATATTCCTTACCACAACCACTTATTTTTATTACTTCTTTGTGGACCAGATACTTCTCTCCCTGACCATACCCAGGCTGAACACCAATACTTTCAGATTTTAAATGAGTATTGCCACCTGTGACTGTACTTTGTGGGAGTCCTAGAATGCAAGCAGTCTAAACACCAAAAAGATACCATACACATCAGTAAGAACAAATGAAATAAACTAGAAGTTAGACTTATAGTATGAGAAGTAATAACAGTGATTGTATCATAGCCCTTTCCATACATTCTGCTCAAGGCAGTCCAGCAGTTATCTTCACAACATTACTGAAAGTCTTATTCACACTAATCTGTCAATGAATTCAAAGTGTACAATGATAAACCTGTGATGAAGTAATTAATCCCTCTTGAACATGGGAATATTTACACACTTATATTTAAGAATGTGACCACTATGTGGCTGGGCCAGGATTTATAGCATGGTTGTTACAAGGCTAAACTAATTATTTGTGAATTGCTCTCATGGCCCTGGATTGAAAGAACCATATAAGGGAAGGAATGTGTTATTATAAAATTGCACCTTAACCTTTATATCTCTGGCAAACGTCCATGTGTTCTTTACAACTGATTAAGGACAGACAAACAGAAGAATGAGGGATATTATTTCCACTTGATACAATTTTTGTAGAAAGTACAAAGCACTGACATTCTTGAAAGATTACCATTTTAGCTGATGCATAGTCTGTCTGAATCTACTTCTCATTATTCTGCTTTGTTCACTCACTAGCACATAACAGCAGATGTGCTATATAACAAAACCTGTAGGGACCAAATTTGTAGGTATGTAAATTGCAAACTAGAAAACACGTTACCAGCTGCAATAGCACAAAAGAGAAGCTGAATGTCCTGTATCTGCCTGAGACTAGAGCAACAGTCCTCAAGCAGCTCCAACTGTAGATTTAGCATTACAACACTGTAGCAGCTATAATCAGTAGGTCAGATTTTTTTTTTCAACTATAGAAACTGTTGATTATAATCAGTAGGTCAGATTTATTTTTTTTTCAACTATAGAAACTGTTGACTTAATTTGCCTAAAAAAGGTGACATTTGCAGAAACTAATAATCATATGCCTGAGTCAGCCAGGAAGGTTTTCTACTCATTATTGGCAAGTGGACAAAAGTCAAGTTCCTTCTTCAGGTACTGCACTTGCCACTGCATGTCAATTAGCACTGCTATTGTGGTGCAGGGGAAGGAAAGGTGACACATTTCAAACAGTCCATGACTGAGAACAGAAGCCGAACAGACAACAAGGATGTATTTTTTTCAACCAGTCCTGATACCTTTTATTATGATGTGTTTGATTAATTTTTAAATATCAGTTAAATCAGTAATCTTAATTAAAGACCCTAGCAAAATTCCTTAGGTGCAATTATTCCAGAAATTAAATATAGGAACATTGAATAGGATCAGTATTCTGACTTCATAGTTACAGTATAAAAAGTATTGCAACTTCAGGTTGCATATCTATAATTTAACTTTCAGGTTAAAGCATGAGCCCTGAAGTAAAACTGAATGCCTGAAGATCTATATCAGTATTGTTTATCTCAATCCAGTGACTACAGAGGAACTTAGACTAGAAGGTATATGAAAAATAAAGTAAGATACGGTGTTTCCTTTTTGCTAACGAATTGCTCTGGATTAGAAAGAAACAAACTCAGTTGAGTGGGGGTTTTGTCATTACAATAAAAATTGTGATCACTTGTTTCCAGCCTGGAATATCACTGTGCAAACTTGTTTTCCATACTGCCAAAAAGGAGTGCTAGAAGATTTACTTGTCTCTACCTCAAGAGAATGTCCATGTTTCTGAAAATGGTAAGGCATCTTGCCACAATAGGCCAAATTCACAGTCAGCAAAATTCCACTGAATGGACCAAGATAAGGGAGAGAGCACTATACTCACAGTAGTCTTGCAAAAACCTCCACCTCTCTTCTGCTCATCTTTTCTTGGTTGTTGCTGTTCACTAATTTTTTTAATTGGATTGAATATCTACATGACAGTCATTAGGCTCCAGTTCTGTTTATTAGTGCAAGATCATCTCATTCAATTTGCTTAATTACCATTATTATATATTATTATAACTTATTATAATGATTCTGTAATGTCTGCTGTGAACCTGACTGTGATTATTTCCTTGTTATTGTCATTGCTGTGCAAAGAATGAGAACCTCTAAGTGTTCATGCTGAGAGTAATGGAACAAAGAATTTAACAATGGTTCAGATTAAGCTTTATTTCATTTAGAAATCAATTTATATGAAGTGGTGGGCTGTGATGACAGAAATCTAAACCTGAGCCAAAATAGCCCTTCACATCCTGGGTAGCAACTATCCCTGCCATAATGAAGTTCCAGTCCAAATAATCAGAAACTCTATTACTATCGATATAATAAGGAATATTACACATTTTAAACATCAAATGAATTTAAAGTATTTTTTAAAAAAGAAGAATGTAAATGTAAGGAAATAAAAAAGAGATGAACTTAATACTAAGGGATTCTCCAGATTGCTTTCACAACCAGAAGAATGTAAATGTAAGGACATAAAAAAGAGATGGACTTAATACTGAGGGATTCTCCAGATTGCTTTCACAACCAAATGACAGACTACAGCCTGTCACTGAAAGGATACCTTCTTTTGATTTTGGATATTTCACTTCATTTACAGCATCTTTGACTTCTTTCCAGGCATGCTCTTCACCAGCCAATTTCTCAGCATCCTGGTGAATGGAAACAAATGCATTCGATGAGAAAAACAATAAAATGAGAATATGCAGCAATAATGTAAACCAGGGTATAAAGATTTCATAAAAGCTACTTGTAGAGATTGTATCATTTTATTTTGTAAACACCCAAAAATTTATTTCACCTGGCATTCATACTCACCCCCTGTGATTGTAAGTAAATGAGATGTTATAAAGAATAATGAATTCAAACTTGGAAACATTAAATACTCAAATCAGCTACCAGATCAGTTTGCCACAAGAACTACGATCAACTAGGAAAGAGAAGTAACAGCATGTGATTTTTCCTATCAAAATGCATTGAGAAGATCAAATTCTCTCAAAGACCTGCTGCCTAATCTTTCACAGAAGCCCAACAACACTGTAGAAAGGATTTAGCAAATAATTTTCATTAACCTGTTGTGGTTTAACCCCAGCCAGTCACCAAAGACCACACAGCTGCTCACACACTCCCCCACCAATGGGATGGGGCAGAAAATCAGAAGGATACAAGCTAGAAAAACTCATGGGTTGAGATAAAGACAGTTTAATAGAGAAAGCAAAACCTGCACACACAAGCAAAGCAAAACAAGGAATGAAATCACTGTTTCCCATGGGCAGGAGGTGTTCAGTCATCTCCAGGAGAGCAGGACCCATCATGCATAACAGTTCCTGGGAAGACAAATACCATCACTCCAAATGTCCCCTCATCCTCCTTCTTCCTCCCACTTTACATACTGAGCATGATGTCATATGGTATGGAATATCCCTTTGGTCAGTTTGGGTCACCTGTCCCAGCTGTGTCTCCTCCCAATCTCCCATGCACCCCCAGCTTCCTTGCCAGTGTGGCAGTACAGAAAGCACCAAAGGCCTTGCCTCCATATAAGCTCTGCTCAGCAATAACAAAAACATCTCTATATTATCAACCCTGTGTTCAGCACAAACCCTAAACATAGCCCCATACTAGCCACTGTGAAGAAAGTTAACTCCACTTCAGCCCAAACCAGCAAACCACCAAAACCATGTGGTGATTATGCAATCTTTACAAACCTTCATCCATTACAGTTACAAACCTTAATCCATTACAGTTATAAACATGAGCTTGCAGAATAAGTCTGCCACTCAAAAAAAGCTGAATTTTAGTTTAATAACTCATTGCTATTTCTTCCCTATTCCATTGGATTCTACAAACTGCTACAGTTTCCCATCACTTTGTCATAAAGAAAGCAAAAATGATTAATGGCTACAGCAGTAGAAAGAAAGTTTCCATTTTCAACTCCCTAGCAGTGACAAAGTGCACCTTATGCAAACCACTTGAAACAAATTTATTAAAGCATCTACAGACACAGTTAAGCATCTTGAGGTATTTCCAAAAGTATCTAGATATTCAATTTCCATTGCTATAGCAGTTAAATACTGTCCTGGTTTCAAAATCTCGCCTGTAAGACACTGCAGTTCATTACCTCTCTCTCCTTATAAAAGGCCCTACTACTCACAAAAGAGGTTTTTAAGAGCAAGGTCTTGCAGGATTATTTAAAATACATTTCTAAAAAGATCAGCCTTCAGCAAGGGTGGAAGCCTGGAGATGAACGGAGAAGGTGTGTTAAAATCTAACCAAGCACTTTGTATCCAACAGATGCCCACTGGGCATCACAGAAGTACCTCTATTGAAAAGTCTGTAATGTGCATCTGCCTAGAATGGCATAATTTTCTTATTCCACTGCTCCTCATTTACCATAAATTCAGAATAGAAAATATTTACAGTGAGACTCAGCACTCAGTTTCACATTTAATTTGCAGTTTTGTCTTTCCATCTGCCTCATGAAACAGCAGACTTCTGCATATTCCTGGGATGATTAAATCAAGATTAAATCAAGATTGTTCTCAGCAGATGCCCCACCATTCTGTAGGGCCTTACAAGGAAGGCAGGCTGACCCCACTGCATTTTGAACATGTACTTCCCCTACAGTCAGTTCTCTGATCAAAATTATCACCTGGAAATAATTTTGTGCAGAGCTGAATTTGCCATCAGAAGGCATAAGGTGAATGTTAGGACAAACAAGCTCATACTGGAGAAATTTTATCAGCAGAGGTCCCTACCTAGACCTCATAGAGCTTTGCAATAGACACACACTGAATCTGTTAGCGTCAATGTAACTTCTACCAGTTTTTATGTGACTACATCTACTTCTGAACATAGCCTGTTAACCTCTAACAATCTCTCTAAAATGTCTTTGCAGATCAAGTGATGCACATTGGTTGATCGAAAAAATAAATCTATCCTGTAAGATCCTAATAATGAGGGCTGTGAAATTTTAGGTTTAAGGTGCTACCAAAACAGGAAAATTGTTTTAAGCTGTCTTTTCTTGCTGGCCCAAGTATTATTCTTGGTGTTTCTCTAACATGCTGCAAGCCTAGCAACTAAAACCTCTGAAACACAGGAAATGAGAGAGATTTATAAGTGAAAGAAGAAAAACAACCATGCACCAAGGCCAATGACTGATGCATCATTAGGGCTCACTTTGCACACAGCAAGACTGATGGATGAATCAGACTAAAGTGTTCACATGGGATTAATCTTTCTCTGTCTACTGTAGCCTTTTGAGTTGTTTTCCGTTGTCTTCTAGCATTTCATTAACAACACAAAGCAGTGCAAGGTTGGGGTTTTCTCTAACCTTTGCACTAGTGCATAGGGTTAAATCAACACTGGCCTCATATCCAGGTAGAGAACAGAGAGTGTCTGTTGCACCAATAATCTCCCAGCCCTCTCTGGATTATCTCTCTTTATCTCTCTTGTAAGAGAGTTTAGGATGGAGGTGGCTGGGCCAGATGCCCAGTTCTGGAAGGGATTTAAATCACAGGTTTCAATGAGATGATTTCTGTGTTCTCAAGATGAGGCATTTTGGGGACTGGCTGATGTAAGAACAAGCAAAGATCTGGCTAGTTGGGCCTTTTACACCTCTACGGTTCTTCATCAGATTTTCATACATGAAAGAAATCCTGTCCTTTCCTAAACAACCTAGTTCAAGGCATGGAGTCTGCTTCCAAACAGGCAGCCAAGCAGGGGCTGCAAAACAACCAAGAGAGCTTGTCACCAGGAATGCTTCTGTCTTCCAGCCTCATAAGCTTTCTCCAAGTAAGTTGTTTCTCTCCCTTGGACAATGCCTTGAAAGTCATGGCCATGTGATACGATTAAAACTGCTGAAATTACAAAGCTGCCTTGGAGTTGGAATTATGAAAATAATTGAAGTGGTTAATAGTTACACTGAACTATTTAATTTAATCTCTGAGCACGGCAGTAACAGCTATGGGTAACAGCTTTCCATGGAGTAATACCCATTCAAAGCCTCTCATTTCAGAACATGTTCCCAGTCAAACCTCCAGGTGTGCAGAGCTGCCAGTGATAAAGGAAGAAAGGCTTTTTTCATCTGTAGAAAAGAAGAACATCAGTTGAAGAAAAGGAAGAGGCCTTTGAAAAAGAAGGAAGAGTTAGCTACTTCTGCCTAATTATTTTCCCTTTTTTCTGACATTGACACTAAACACAAGAGTTTGCTTATCAGAATGTTTGTGCCTTGGTCTAAAAAATAATTAGACCAGACACTCAAGTCACAAAAATGTGTGACAATCTTATGATGGCTGAAACTGGCATGCTTTAAAATTCAGCTTTTGCACACAGAGGCATGCTGGAGAAAAGTAGAGAGTACTTCTGCTTGAGAGAAGAAGTGTTGAAGGCTCTTGGGGAAAGCAAAAAAGAGCTGCATTAGATGCTTTCCCATGGCAAGTACACAACTTGGTAATACTCTTAACACAGGTGCCAGCCATTGGAGGCAGTGGTGTCAGTGGATGTTCTAGCTGAACCCACAAATTAGGGCACAAGACAAAATTGACTCTGCAACTTATTTTGAGCAACTAGTCCAGAAAGAAGATGGTTCCAGTACCTGCTTTCCCCTTACTCCAAGCATATGCAAGGCACACTTATTCATTCAAAGGTGAATTAAGACACAACATTTCAATTCCATCTCTCCATTCTTCCAATACTACAGCAACTGCTGCAACAGCATTCTTGATAAGACACACCTGGGGATTCATCATCCTTACACTGAAGCTTTCTGGAAATGTCTATGGACTATCTATCCCTTGGACTACCCATCCCTTGGACTACCCATCCCTGACTGATTAGATCTGTGCTTCTAATCCTGTAGGTGAAATAATATCCAGTTATATTCAGTTCTTGTGAAACAAACTGTAAGCTAAATTCTTCACACCTGACACCACTTGCCTTCATATATTCATGAATTTAGTTAGAGCACATAAAACACAAAGGCTCATTTACATCATTCAACCAGACAAAATTCTACCCTTGAAATCTATTTGGCTCTTCAAAATGGGCAAATGTAAAATATTCTGTAAAGCAAAAGTTTTCTGCCTTAAAGAATCATCTGTCCTCCCACAAATTTAGCTATTGTGAAATTCTGCTGTATAAAGGATTCAGTAAGACTAATTTTCAAAAATATTTGCTTGAACAACATATTTCTATAGTTTGTAGATCAGAACAACATTAGTTGTTGTTTTTCTTTCAGAATACTTCCTGCTTTTATATCCAATGGTTCTCCAGACTTGTAAATTTGTAGATACTAAACTAAACTGTTTTAGAAGCCTGAGAATGGATGTGATCAGCTCTGCCCAGTAAATGTTCATAAAAATATAGTTTGTCCTACACAATACACCACAAAATGCCAATATTTGCTTTACATATTACATTTTTTCAGAGTTTCAGTTCCATTACTGACACTTGGAAAAATTAAGTTATAACCACTCATAACAAAGCATTAAACAAAAGAGAGAGAAATAAGGGAACCGGAGGGTATCTGATGAGGATTGTAATCTGTTTGGAGAGTGATGAAATACAAAATGTTTAAAATGGCTTTAAGTGATATTTAAGTGATTTATTATAAAAGCATCATCTCCTGAAACAAGTAGAGACATCAGCCACCAGAGAAATAAGCATTTGAAAATAACCACCTGTTCCATTCCCTACTATTCCTTTCCCATGTTCTTTCTAAGAGTCAATCTCTTCTTCTATTTGAGTGTCCTCACCCATCCTTAATGGAACTCTCCTTAGAAAGGAGTATGATCTTCAAAGTACATGTGAATGTTTCTCTTTCCTTCCTGTTGCTTTACACCACTCTTTCTTCCCTGACCACTCTTCTGTTTTTTATACTTGCTAAAAGTGCTGCCTGTCTATTAATTTCAGGTACCACTGCTTTCACACACTGTTTTCAGTCACTGTTCTTTGTTAACCCAGCATTTAAAATCCTGAATGCTAAAAGATTTCCACATGGACAGCATGTCCTCTGAGAGAAGATACCTCTCTTAACAACACAAGCACATGCCAACCAGTAAGTACCTTTGCCTCCTTGGCCCAAATGCTCTCCCATAGTCCCAACATTGCTCATTTGTAATGCATTGCACCTCTGAAACTCTCCCGAATATTGGACAGATTGATGAAGAGCTAGTTCTCCTTTCATACTTTGGCTACAGGATAGAAATAAGACATGGATTTTCTGTCCTCTCCACAAAATTCATCTTTCTCACAGATGAAAGTAGAGAAACAAGCCAGAGCTCACCCACAGAGAGGAACTGTGAAGCATTCCTCACTTCTCTTTAGAAAGCAAGTTTTCTGAACTATAATATTTTAACACTTTAAAAGTTACAGATATCTCAAATACCTGAACATTTCATAGAAATTGTTGATCATTGGTTATGACTTGCTTAATTTTTAAAAATATAAGTGGTAACTACAAATGTGCACCCAACAGAAAAATTCTGACCAACTTTTCAAATCAAAAAAGGTTTTCTTGGGTTTTATTCCAAGAAGGTGTCAGAGGAGCTCAGACACATTTAAATTAGGACATGACATTTTAGAACAGATCTCAGGTACATTATGCTCTGAAAGCATAAATAAAAATTTTATGTTTCTGATTCTACTTAAAAGTGCCGTAACTACTGAACATATGTTTCTAGTAAACTCAGTAACTCATCGTTTTATACTACATAGTAAAATAAAAACATTAAATGAGTGAAGACATTGCAGAACTTCTGAAGTTTCACTTTCAGAACAATTAAGAAAAATGTCAGAGAGAAAAAGTGTTATGGAAGCTGTTACAGTGCAGCTAAACTTAATTTCTGATTGGAGTGCTTCAGAGCAAAGAGGGTATGAGGGCCTGCCAGGCAATCACAGGTGCATGCAGCCATAGGCACAGCAAGAGAAAGCACACTTGAGTGGTTTCCCAAAATATCTGAGGTCATCTGTTGTGAAATATTTTCTGGATGAAGTTTAAACTCAGAATCAAAGACTCCTCATATCTTATTATGAGGGTTGTGGTTTACGGAAGCCTACAGCTTCAGCTGAGGATTCACTCACCTTCACTCTTGTGAATGCAATTTGTTATGAGCTACATGTGAAGTGATCAGTGCACAGAGCCCTGTCATAATTCAGGATTTACATGTGATTTCTGAAGTTTTAAAAGCTCCCCTACCATACTCCACGAAAAATAATTCCAGGTCCACAAATGCTTGTTCAACTGTCCTTTCCAACCTACACAAGGTTGTCCTCAGCAGAAGATGAGATGTCAGACGAGAAGACCTTATGTTTTCTGTCTGTCCTCCTCTCTGAAGAAGGTGGATGGGACACTTGGTAATTCCAAAGCTACTGTGTTTGCAAACAAAAACAACATTCTATTCCCTGTGAGGCTATTGGGAGGGGGTGAACTCAACTTCTGAACAAACTGAATTTGTACCTTTGATTTTTGAATTCTAAAACTAAACTAAGACACATTACAGCGGGATGTCATACTGCAGCTGTGCAGTACATTGCTCAGTATTAGGCAGGCTGCATTACCTCACATAATCGATATCAGCACTTCATGGATTACTGACTCTGGTATCTGGAAGTGCATAAGGGCTGCACAGGGTAGTAATACTCTAAATCGTATAGGTATTGGAAAATCTAACAGTTGTTCACACTAGTCATGTTTAAGTGCTCTACTTAGGCATTGAAATCAAGATGAAGGTTTCCCCAGACCCTGCATACAAGTAGTTTGAAAAGCCAAGCACCTTCACGGGGTAGTTATAAACAACCTTCGCTTAACATTATCCAACTTAGTTACAACATTACAATATTTACTCAGAAATTTAAAAGTGACATCAAAAACAGCTGTGGGAAATTTATTAAAATGAAATGCTTTCAATAAGGAGAAAATTAAGATCAGCAAGTCTGTTTTAAGAAGTCAGTTTAATTTATTAAAATTAAATGGGACTAAGATAAGTTTATCCTAATAACATCTTAGATTTAATTAAGACTTAAAGTATAAGGTAAGAGGAGCAAACAGACAAACATTTCTCAACCTCTCTGGCTGCAAGTCCAATATCTGTCAGGTTCACAATTCTGCACACCAAAAATAGTAATTGCATTTCTGTCAGGCTCATAGTCCTTTCTTATCCACTGCAATCCCACTTCAGCTATTAATTTCTGTGATTTTTTTTACACACATATTTTTAAACAGCCTTTTCAAAGATTGCTGCATCTGTCTATTGTATGTTATACAGGCAATCTCATTAATGTTTCATAGTGAGACAAACTGATATAATTCTTCCTACTGACTCCCCTGCTTACAGATTCAAGGGTCACATTAGCCTTCTTTGTCAGAGGAAAACACAATGTTTTCCATTTCTGTTCAGATACCCATGCTGAGATTCATCTGGCCATATGTAGACATTTGGGCTACCCTTCTATTTGACAAAGAAACACTCTCACTGTAGGTGTCTGAGATTTGGTGAAATAAATCATAGCTGTAGATCCCCATTTCAGATGTAGAACATGTGTTCTACCTTTGCAGTGGTGGTACATTTATTTCAATAGGTCTAATTTGCCAAGCAATACCAGTTACTCTGTATTATTTACCTGTTCTCATAAATGTTTATTATTCTCTCAGTCTTTGTCATTCATTATTTTACTGGCAAGGATTTTGCAATTACTTCCACTTCATTCATAAAAATGCTGGTTACCATAGAAACAGGGTTATTATGGACACTCTTTGGAACTCTTTGGTAAGCATTATATATAACTGATGATTATGGTGATTTAATGTTTAAGTGGTCAGAACAATCTTTAGAATGAATATATATTTAGAGTGTATATATATAAACTCCAGTAGTAAGAGAAATACATCCAAAAAAAGGAGCTGCAGCTTTCATTAATCTTGAACATCACAACCCAGCAGAACTTCTTTAAGACCAATAATGCTCACAGACCAAGTGTTATTATTAGAACTTTTCTGGTTTACATCCACTCCATGATAAAAATCTCAGCAAATAACATTACAGACAGTATTTTCTCTCTCAAAAAGCAGTATAAAAGGGTGCTAGGCTACTTAGCAAGAAAGCAAGATAGTGTCTAGAGACCTGTCAAAATAGAAACAATACACAGGTCTAAGCAGCTAAACTACATCATAGCATCTTGCTACCTGCAGACTCTTCAAATGAAAGACACATGCATTTAATTCATTCTGAACTCATTTCAGTTAAGTGATGGACATTCTGATTGCTGACCAAAGCAGTCCCCATATTTATTTTTAAACTAGGTTGCTTAAATACTACTACTCTTTTTGGTGAAAAAGGAGTCATAATTATACTAGGGCTATCCTTGTGTCACACATAGCTCAGCCACTGGGAATGACTGATACTTTGCAGGCCCAAGATCCCAATGCCAGCTCCCAGTCAAGTTGATGTAAGTTGCAGGAGCAACAGGACTGAGCTTTGTGTCTGTAACAGCACTGCCTTTATAAACCTCCCTATTTCAGGAGCATAGAGCTCACTGCACAATTCTCATCCAAACTGCATAGGTTACAAGTGGAAATAAAAATTGATTGGACAATGGGAAGAGCAACAAATAGAAGCTCACTATTTATCAACTTGTAAAAGCCAGCAGAAGGGAGCTGGAGAAAGGAAATTATTTACAGTTCAGCATGAGAGAAATAGGGCCTTATGCCAGATCACCCAAAAATTCTTGTCACGTTCATAATTCCATTGCAATTTCCAGCATTAGTCCAAAAATAAACCCTGTGGGTAATTCATTTACCTGGGGAAGGATACTGTTCAGCCTAATCCCTAGCAACTGTTAGGCTGGTATTTCAGGCTGTCTTAGACATTACACATTTATTAAGGCAATCTCTAGGTATATCTTAACACACAAACTGACAGCCATAAGGCAAATCTGCTTTATTCCTTAATTCTGTAACCTGTGGAGACATAGAGTGTCACTGAGTGCATTTAGTGGCTCAAAAGAGATATGTAGGTCCAAAATCCTCAGAATATTTAGATATTCACAATGCATAATCCAATCCACATCCATCAGTGCATTGAAATATGCACTTAAGTTTAAACACATGTATAAATCCCATTAAAGTTAATATTTATGTGAATGACTAAACACTTCACTAAGTAGAAGTGTAGTTACTTGTGTATCAAAGTTCAGTTTATGCTTCAACAATCTGAAGAATGTGTGCCCATTGAATTACTCGTTCTAACTGAAGTTAGATATTTATTTTTGAACACTAATATAAAAACAATTTAATATCTTATAGCCTTAATATATCACATGATAAAATTGTAGCTACAGTAATTATAGGGTATTTTAATGCATACTGCAATGTAAAAAACCAATATTTACTTCAGCATATGTTTTTTGAATGAATGGGCATGAAATAAAGGAAGTTGATTGTTTAGAAAAGTACATGCAACATGATTAAGATCATACACAGTTGATCAATCTACTCTATACCTTAAAATATTTGCTGAATCTCAAAAGTGAAAGTGGTAAGTCCTGGAGCACTGGTGAAAGCTGACTGCCTGATTCGTGAACATTTTTCTTGAATATTCTGTGTCAATACTGAAATCCACACTCTCTAGCCTCCAAGTTTTTAAAAGTCATGAATAAAGAAGGTTGAATTTATTTTTTATAACTGCAGCTCCTTAAGAGACTCCAGTATCTGGAGTTTCCTCCTCCTCTAGAATTTTGCCAACAAATTTGACTGTCACCTAGATGAATATTAGTTTAATATAATCAAAGAAGGGGATTGCAAATACCTTTAAAAGATGTACTGTGTTGTAGTAATTTCAAGAACTTCTACTTTGGAGAATTATTATTGACTTTCTTCATACTAACACTAATTTAAACCAGTAAAGGCTCTTCCACTGTGTAAGAGAAGCAGCTAGAAACACTCCATAAGGCAAATGAATGCTTGAAACAGTTTCCAGTACCTTTTTAGTACTCTATTGCTCTGATTCAATAATACAGACATTTTAGTCATTATCGCAAAAAATAGGAAAGTGGCCACATCCTAGAGGATGAAAAGGACTTCTTTAAAATTTCATAATGTCATGGAAACTATTACAAGACCCTTGAATATTTCTTAGGACCTTTATTTACTGTTTGGATAGCTATCATGCAGCTGGTTCCTGTTGACTGTGTGTTAGAAGTATTTACATGCCTCAGCAATCCACAGTGGTCAGCCAAGGCGATTCGAAGCAGGAGAGTTAGCCTACACCAAAAAACATGTACTGAAAATTAGACATCATGACTGTTTATGTGACCTGGTGCAGCAACATAATTTGGTGATACATAATCTATATTGGATTTCCAATTTTCCAAAACACTTCCCACTACTAGTCATCTATTTCTCTGCTTCCTGATAAGTACTCTCCATTAAGTACTTTGCTCATTGCTTAAAAACAGACAAACTGTTCTCCTAAAATATTTTTCCCAGTCAGATGGAGGAGTGTTGTCCCTCTGAAAAGCATGCTGTCTCAACCCTGTCTTTTTAAAACCTTTTTTGCAGGTCAGGGTTTGGGATAGGGGAGAAGCACCTTACTTTGTATGGATCCCCACCTTCATTAACCAAATACAATCTACTAGGAACTTCACTTCACAGAATCTTTCTCCACTGTACCAGATGTCTATACATTCAAACTACTGTTACTAGGCAGTAGCTGGAATCACATCAAAATAGCTGGAATCACATCAAAAGCTTTCAAAGTTCAGAAGAGTTTCTTTTGTGCATGGGAATCATGCAAACAAAATAAAGTCATGCACAAGAAGTACTTAAAGAGCAAAAATTTAGTTGTCTATATATTGTCAAAGGATGTGCAGGACCTTTAGTTTACACCCAACACTTATCAGCACTGATCAAGACAAAGATTCACAGCATAAGCAATATGATGCAGCAACATGTTTTTCTTAATGATGGTGTTCAGATGAATCTAGGGCAGAATTGTGATCCACTGTTTTACTACAGTCCCCAATTCAAACCACTGTTTATAGTATAATCAACGGCTTTCATACAATTCACTGAGCAATCCTGTGGAAAATAGCAGGACATCCTGCAATGGGTCAACAAATTACACAGTCCTCTGCTGTAACTCATGTGGTTGGAGTAAACACTGCCTTTTCAAGCCTGCTGTCGTTTACACAAAAAAAATGTTCCTATTCATGTCTTAGAATAAAGTTCACAAATACAAGATTTATAACTACAGCTTTAGTTACTGCACTGTTGTGATATTAATTAAATTAATGGCAAGAAACCGATAGGGCACATTACTTATCATAGCAATTTTTTGATTCAAAGAACTCAGTCTGCAGTTTTGCAGTCTCAAAAGTTACAGGCTTCCTTGTTATTCAAATGAGCTTGTTCTTGCTTTAATAGATTTCAGAGGATATTAGTTAAGGACCAGAACTGATTTAGGCACTGGAGAACATGAATCTGTCTTTCTCAGCCTAAGGTGCTCCTATAAATTTGGCCAGAGGCCCAAAGTTTGAAGTATTACACTGTCAAAAAGAAATTAGAATGAAGTCATGATACCTGATGACCTTGCCCAGGGTCTTCAATCAATCAATCAATCAATCTTTGAAAAATAAAATTAAAAATATAAACTGTCTTGCAAAGAGTGTCTAAAAGTTTAGAGGCAGCTACCAGAAAAGTCATCTTTCTTAATTTAAATAAACCTAGAGTGAAAGTTGCAATTCTGCAATGTGGCATGGGAAATAGCAATGTGAGTCGTTGTAGTAAGTTTCATACTGAAATATATTAAAGAATAATTCATCTCTTTAATTTTAGTTGCATAATGGGCATTTCAGTATCTGCAACAGGACCAGGGAGGTGATTGTGCCCCTGTCCTCAGTGCTGCTGAGGCCACACCTTGAGTACTGTGTACAGTTCTGGGCCCCTCAGTTCAGGAAGGATCTTGAGGTGCTGGAGCAAGTCCAGAGAAGAGCAACGAGGCTGGTGAAGGGACTCGAGCACAAGTGCCATGAGGAGAGGCTGAGGGAGCTGGGGGTGTTCAGCCTGGAGAAGAGGAGGCGCAGGGGAGACCTTATCACCCTCTGCAACTCCCTGAAAGGAGGTTGTAGTCAGGTGGGGGTTGGTCTCTTCTCCCAGGCAACCAGCAGTAGGACAAGAGGGCACTGACTCAAGCTCTGCCAGGGGAGGTTTAGGTTGGATATTAGGAAGAGATTTTTTACAGAGAGAGTAATCAGGCATTGGAATGGGCTGCCTGGGGAGGTGGTGGATTCACCATCCCTGGAGGTTTTCAAGACGAGACTGGATGTGACACTTAGTGCCATGGTCTAGTAATGACAGTAGGGTTGGACTCCGTGATCTTTGAGGTCTCTTCCAACCCGGTTAATTCTATGATTCTATGATACTTTATGGAGGGAGATATGAAATAGGGCTGCACATTACTTTGTAAAGATCACAAAACAAATAGCAGCAAAAGAAAACAAACACCACCAGGTACTACACGTGTAATATATTGCTCACAAAAAAGGCATCTCTTTAAAATTGTCCCTGAATGTTCCATGCATGTACCTATGCACATACATA
Organism: Acanthisitta chloris; assembly: GCF_000695815.1. Lineage (NCBI taxonomy): Eukaryota > Metazoa > Chordata > Aves > Passeriformes > Acanthisittidae > Acanthisitta > Acanthisitta chloris. The sequence continues at coordinate 49,980 of NW_008686398.1, forward strand.
TATGCACGCAATATTGTTTTTCCCTTTAAAACCTGTTTGTCCAGTTTAGATAAATGTCCACTACACCACAAAAAGCAATTGCATTGAAACGGGTCAGAGAATACACTTCTTCTAAGTTAGTGTTCTTCCAAGATAGACAGGTTAAGGACATCATTTAGTTCATAGATTTAATGATGAGCATATTACCAAATTAAAATATAGACTACTAGATTAAAGTTTTCCCAGACTTTTTTAACCCATTATTGACCCATGTAAAGTAAAACCATGATCATACTTCAGGGCCCAATCTGCACAAGTCTGCTTAACACAACCACTTATTATTCTTCTCCTCTGATTGGAATTACCAGAAAACTAGAACAACAGACATAGCAATGAAACAAACCTACTGTATATGTAGAATTTAATTCTAGTGATTTCTGGGCATTGTATGAACAGTACTTGATTTCAGAAAAAATATACTGTAATAAAGGTAAGATTTATTAGCACAATTTTTTTTGGCTAAGGAAATATACCAAAAAGAATACAAACTGCCTAACATCATAAAGTATAAAGTATACAATTAGGATGGCATTAAGAATCAGAAATTTGGCGTATGAAGAAAGTATATTTAGAATCTGAAGAGAAAGACACAGAATGCACTGATACGAAGGGGCATCATAGGAACCACATTTGAAAAATGTTTATCCAGAACGAAAAAGGTTCCTCTGGACTACTTTTAGGTGGTGTCTTCAACAGGGAATAAGTTTGGACATGACAAAAACTTTTGCTGAAATTACTTGAAGATGGCCTGTTGCAAAAACATTCAGTGAGCTAATAAAAACATCTTATTTCGAGTTACTCGCAAATTTGCTGATAAACAGTAGAGTCCTTTTCCATCTTGTTTGTTTTCTCCATGTTGGTGTGACTCAGATTGTTTGTTGACTTCACAGTTGCTAGTATTTATAAAACTGGCAGTATCAGAATCACTTGATACTGTTTTGCAGGTTTTTAGACCGTACAGCATAAAAGCAGTAATCCCAAAAAGCTGAGTCTGACAGGAGAGAAAACAGTGAAATGGAGGGAGCAAAATATACAGCATGCCAGCAAAGGCTGAAGTTATGGTCAGCCCATATAATGCTGATGTCCTGGTTTGGAACTTTAAAGGTAAATGGTAAAATTCTTTCCGTGTCAGAAAGGGATTTAGATAACATACAGAGAACCAATGAGAAAAAGGTATTTCCAGTGACTTTCTTTTCCTTTTTCTTTAAAATTCATAGTTCATTAGTTAAAATATACACTTGGAAAGATAAAGATCCAAGCTCTTATTTCTACTTGATTTGGAGCAAGAATCTAGAAAAAAGATAGGGTGTGCTTTATGTACCCTGGACTCACCTGAACCTCACCCATTGCCTGAAGCACTAACAGAGTTGTGGAGTCCCCTTACCCCATGTGATCTGCTCTGACATCTAGGAAAAGATGTCATCCTGGTTCGGATACAGCTATTATTTTGTCCAAAGTGGAAGACCTTCAACAGGAGAGATGTTTGTATCTAGAGAATGGAATCCCAGTCAGTCCAGAAAAATGCAGTTTAAAGATACAATATCTTTTCTTTTGTTTAAGCACTGAAGTGGGACCTGAATTAAAATCCATCATATTTCAAGTAAATTACCTAATAAATGGGATTTTAAAAGATCAAGCATGATGCAGAGTAGAAGAAAGTGACTGAAAAACAGAGCAAAAACAGGCTTCCAAAATCGAGGTTATTCCCTTAGGTACTAGTGATATTAGAAACCATCTTGACATGTTCAAACATACAAGACCTTAGGAACATCAGTGAAAGGGAATTCAATATATATTTAGGATAAAAATGTGAACTGGTCCTTCCAAAATCACTGCAGGAAAAGAAGGTGTTTGGAAAATGATTTGTCTGATCTAGTCTTCTGGTTTAAATTACCACTGTTTCTCTCAGCATATTCTATCTTCTATATGTTTATTTTAGACTGCTAACCCAGAGTGAGACTTTTCTCATTTTTGTTTATCATTCAGCAAGGAACAAATACTGACTGCTATAGAAACAACACCATCTGAAAAAAAAAAAAACCCACAAAAAAAGAAACCATAACAGTAACAGCCAGTTCTAATAACAGTCCCAACAAAGCTGGACAACTACAAAGGGGGAACACTGCTAGCCAGCCATTTAAGTGGCCTAAAACAGTAATGAGAGTGGACTCCCTTCCCTTAGTTAAAAAAGTGTTTCTGCTTAAAACATCTGCCAAAACATTTACATTTCCTATTAGATGCCTAGGTCTGAAAGGAATGAAATTCTGTTCCCCTCAGATGAGCAGAAAGCCAGACTCCCAGTAGAGTCCACCTCCAACTTCTATGTTTGCTTCAAATATGAACTTGTTGGACCAAACTGATACAGGTTTCCTTATTAAGGATCTCCTAAACAGGCAAGGAGTTTGCATACAGCTTTCAACTCATGTCTGTTTATAAGAATAGCTGTATTTTTTCCATGACCTTGACTACCCAAGTGAGCTCCAGCTGACTGCTGCCAAGTGGTGACCAGAGCACACTGAGGCAGTCCTGAAGCAACTGGGAGAGGCAAGCTGTCAAAGAAAAATGATCACAGACCATTTGTCACTGTCTTTGGAACTGCCCTTCAGAGGAAAAAAAATTACAATGTTGAAAGATGGAAGGATCCTCAGAAGTCACGTAAGAAATGCTAAGAAGCTGAAGAGATGATGCCTTTGTTAAAGAACAAGAGACCCCAGAAATTAGAAGCGGTTGCCTTGTTTTCTGTGCCATTTTTGGCACTAGTAAAATAAAAGTCCTCTGTCCTTGGCTGTTTGGAAATCCATCCCAAGAGGATAAGATCCTCTGAAAGGGAACAGAAGAATCTTAGATTGACTGTTGGATTTCAGGAACCAATCCAGGGTTTATTTCACTTCTAAATGTCTTGCCAGAAGAAAGGAACTGTTAATCAGCCAAGCACCTATGGAAAGAATCAGCATTGTGTCCCAGTGGGCTGCTAATTACTGCCACTGGGTTTTGTAGGCACTGGTTATACAAACGTTGGGCTGAAAGAGTAGATGGGTGAAATATGCCTGATCTCTGGCTTGATGTCATTCTCTAGTTTGCTTCAAAGGCAATTCTAGTGGCAAAACAGTAAAAGAGATGAGAAATGAACAATTTCTACAATTAACTATTGCAAACTCTATATTTTGACAGAAAATGAATTAAACTAGGATTTTGCTGGAACAAAATCCTGATTTTTTTTTTTAAACACACCCTTTAGTACGTTACTACTTAGCAAGTTCCTTAGAATCATGACTAGATATACAGCTGCTCCTAGTTTATTCTTTGCTTTGATCAAGGGGTTTTATGTTCAGTTAGCTGCATAAACAGACTTCAACAATCCTATTTAATCCTTGCTTCCCAGGCTTCATCTTTTGAATTAATTTGGAGATCTTGTCTTTCATACTGTACATGGAAAACTTAGTGAGAATGTAAGTGTCTGAAAAAAATTAAATATTGGGGAAACTGGGACACAAATTTCTGGAACTTGGCAATTCAGCAATTTAAAAAGGCACTTCTTGACATATAATTTTGTATTTCCTGTGTCCTAAATATATGATCTCTGAGGGAGGGGTGATATTTTTGGACTAATACCAGTACAGTGATCTTGCATGAAGCCATTACATGCTAATTCAAAACAGTCAATAATACTATTCTTCATGTAACAAAGTCTCTGTGATTTAAGCACATATTCTTCAAAGGTATTGCTGACAACATGAAGGTCAAAGGTGGAAGTGTTGCGCAGATTCCACCCTTGGCCATATTCAAGTATCTTTCAGAAATCCTGGTGAAGCAAATCAATCATGGACATATGCTGTAGCAACAAATTCAATCAACTTAGATAGAGGTCCATTTACATTTTATGAAATTCCTAAACCACAGGTGTGTTTTTTCCTCAGCTAGGAAAAGAATGCCACAACTTAAGGTTCAGGCACTTATTCAAGTAGGGTTCTTTTATAATAAAGCTGGTGGATGTATGCAATAACAGCTAAAGAATTACAAGTGACATTTTTATATAGAGGTAGATAGCTTGGCTGCTGTTCAGGTGACCTAATTTTGAGAATCCTTGAGCTGGAAACTGGACTTGTGATGTTCTCTACCAAAACTCAGGATGCAATGTAAGTAAAGTACTAAGTAAAGCAATAAACTAATTAAAGAAATAACGTGCTTCCTGGCATTATGTTATTATTAACTTTGGCAACTGTCAAACACTGCCCAAATATAAAAATTATTCAAATTCAAACCCATTGCTTTTGACCCTGTAATAAATAAAAGCTTTCCAGAACCCAAGCTAGACTAAAATATTAAATCCTGGCTCCAAAAGAGAAAGACGACTCATAACACAAATGTCCCTGAAATCCTTGGCTGAAAATGTAGAACATGAACAATACTCTGGCTCATGACTGTGGAAAAAACTGTTCTTCATTTAAAATGTTTGTCATCAATGTAATCCCATCTTTAATTATAATTAATGTAAGGGGCTTTTATGTGCTGGAATTGTAATACATGGCCAAGAGTTCAGCTTTTACAAAGGCACACATTTCTGAATTACAGTGGAGATTGTTCTTAAAATAAAGCAAAGAATAATGTATAAAGCTGTCAGAGATACAATGAACTGAAGACATTATAGCAGCTATAACTTAAAGTACTGACAGTCAGGAAGTATTCTATGAATGACTTTTAGAAAGACATGGGCTTTTCCCTCTTTCTTTTCCAAACTTTAATCCAAAGTGTTGTTTAGATTTGTAGCTAGCACCATTTAATTTGCCAAGAAAAGGTTCATCTCGATCTTAACCACATAGAGTGCCAGGCTGCTTGACCAGTTGCTAAAAGAGACTAGCCAGCATTACAGTATGTCCTCATAGAATTAAAATGCAGCGGACATAGAGGCCCAGGCACCCAAAATTATTTAAGATCTCCAGGTCCTGCTAGTGCTACTGTTTGCCTCCATATTTTCTCATTCTTTATGCCAGCTATGCATCTGGATTATGCCATGGCTGTGCTCACAGTTGAAGAAGAAGATAAAAACCTACTTCTATATAGCAAACACAGATTCACTTTGAAGTCCTTTCACCAGCAGTAACCATTGAGGAAAGCTTCCTCTCATTTTGCATGCAATGCAAGTGTGACTGCACAGCTGTGGAACTCACCATTTGGTCTAGGGCTGTGACTGCTCACACTCACTGCCAGTGTGTATCAGTTGAAGCTGATGCTAAACTATACTAACTTTGGCTTTGCCAAGGGTCCCTGTGGTTGGGCTGCAGCCTGTTTCAGTATACTTCAAAATATAGCATTTGCCATATTACATATCTTACAGTCGTGCAAGGGAACTGTGTATACTTAGGCAGTGGTTAGAGAAGATTGTTATGCTGTATGAAATTGCTATATCTAGCTAAAAAGACTGTGTGACTATGAATTTTAGACATTGCTGATGCTAGAGTGAATTTTGCTGGTTTATATAGCTGTGACACAAAATACCACAGTAAATGAGAAATAAAGAATATTTCCTCATAGATAAGTTGAATTTTAAAACATAGGTCAGAAATCTGAAATATTAGAAAAAGCCCTCACAGAATCATGCAACTTAGCATGACAAAAGAAGGCTTTGACACACTGATCTCTTTTGTATGCACAGCTAAAATCATAGAATCATAGAATCAACCTGGTTGAAAGAGACCTCAGAGATCATCGAGTCCAACCCTCCTGTGGTTACTAGAACATGGCACTAAGTGCCACATCCAGTGTGTGACTGTAGTAGGATGTAACCACTATCTGAGTTTAATCAATTTTAGCACAAGCAACAGTGATGACGTAGTGACACTGGCTGCAAGACATATTTGTCTACAGCAGCAGCCAGAGACAAATGCTTCAAGTGATCTGCATAAACAAATTTTAGCAACAATCTGGATGTTGGCATGCTGAAACCTACATAGTTGTAACTGCACTCTGCTTATCCATGTCAGCTAGCATAGAAATGAAATCATGGGATTCTTGATTCTGTGTTTATATATACTTAATGGAGCACATAATTTATCTCACCAAACTTTATCTGTCTAAAGTGTGGGCATTTACTTGAAGGCACTCTGTTAACCTCTTATATACATTCTAGTTTTCATAGATTTCTACTGAAATGAGCTGCTTGTCTTTTCTTTGGGCACACGAATAAACCTCAAACCATTCTGCTTCAAGAAATTATTCTCATTTAAACAAATCCATCACATAATGCTAAGCGACCTTGGAAAATACAGCATCTTGCTTTATTATCCTTTGGGTATTAGAATACTCAGCAGAAGTATGAATTCCCATCTTTGTGCTGCATTTGTAGAAACTGAGCAAACCAGAGTTTCAGAGAACATTGGCAATAATGGCCCCCAATATAGACAGACTGATCTGGTTGCTAGCCAAAAACCTTTTCATCTCCAATTGAAATGGTAGCTTCTCACTAATTATCTAAAATAAGGGTAGGGTCTTAGAAAACACATTGGTTGCTTCTGAATAAAATGAGTTATCCAAGTCACCAACTGACTTGAGAACAGAAACGTGATAGCATCTTCCTATTCCACTCAGGCATATAACACTAAATGAATGAGCCATTAGAAAATATAGCAGGAAACATGAATTTCATTTATGATAAACCTGCAAAGTATTTTTATAAATATGCAAAAATAAGCATGCATGTAACTAAGCACAAATAGATACAAGGTGGACATGCTCATCATATAAACTGTAACGTATAATTCCCACAGGATTCTTAGGATCACTTTTAAAACATTATAAAGAATGTAGAATAAAAGCTACAGTGAAATTACTTGACTTACAGATTTACTTAAAATTGATATGTGCGTCTAATGAGTTTTCACTGGTCCCTAGTATGTGCTCAGCATCTAGCAGACACACTCAGCAAGACTGCAAGAAGCTATGATCTCTCTAAGTGTTTGCAAAAGTGTCTATGAGTGTTTTGAAAAGGAATCCAGCTTTATTGATGAGATTCCTACAACTGAAAATATCCCAAATATCCAAGAACTTTGTTGAATACATAAAGTATTTCTGGAATTTGCATTTTTACATATAAGAAAGATAAACAAGATGAACTGCTGTTGACTAAACTATCTTTTTCTTACAAAGCAATGTTTTAACATGGGAATTTACTATTAGCTGATTCCATTGAGTGATTCACAATGTAGAATCTGCCACTTTTGAAGACCCAAAGTTGCAGTCATTTCCTATTCTGTTGACAGAGACTTTGCTTTTTAAACATTTTCGAAGATGTCTTGGAAATTTGTCTCAGTATCAAGGGTATTTCAGCAGGGATGTTATTGATTAATTTTATCAACTGATGATTTTCAAGCATCTAAATCTAGACATTCTGTAGTGTAAATCAACAGAATTTCCAAAAATATTATCTCCCACTATAGCTGCAGCATTACATGCCTCTCAGCTTACCAATAGTGACTGAGATCAATGGGAAAAAAAATAAATCTAAGTCTCCAAGCTAGTCATGTAGAGATTTTATAAATACAATTGTTTGTTACAGATAAATGAAACATAATACTATTAGGACTGCTACAGATAATATCTAGTCACCCTAGACTGAGGCTGAGGGTAAAGGTGTCTTCTTCATAGACATCAACAGACAAAGTTGCCATGAGGCTCGTACACCTTTCACAGACTTCTGTACATGGGAACATGGTAACAATGAGGCAATTACAGAATTTCAGAATGCAGACCCAGAGAGCTTTCCAAATATTTTGCAGTACCATTCCCAAGGAAATTCTGCAAATGGGAAAAAAGACCTATAGAACATGAACACACACTGCAGTTATATTTTCAAAAAGGAAAAAATCATTAATTAATTTTAACCTATGTATGAGACTATTGTTTTCATGAATATATGCACATATAATTTCACTACAATATTTTTGATGTTATATGTTGACTCTTACAATGACGTATACACCAACCTGTGGATTTTGTTTCTTAAAACATTCCACATGCTGAATGGGCTTTACACCACTTGTCTACCCTTTCACAAACAGTTAAGTGATCCTTAAAGACTCTTTGGTCTGCTTATTTTTCTTAATCAGCATTGCCTCTGTAAGGATGCCATTTAGCCAAAACTAATCCAAGATTTCACGGCACTTGAGTGACCATCTTTAAAAAGAAGGCAAAAAGAGGTCTTCACTTCCCTTCAGTGCCTCTGAATAGACTTGCAGCAGTCTTTATCAGGCAGAGAATGCCAACACAGACAGGAAGTAATTTAGCATTATGTCATAAGCCTGAAACCTTTCCGTGTTCTCTTTTTTGAACTGCATACTGATGAACCAAAGCATGTATTGCAGTTTAAACTTTGGGGGGGAGGGGGTTGTACTTCTTTTTTCTTTTGTACACTAATTATTTAATGAACCATATTATGCTCCTTGGAATTATATTTTCATCAATACCTTTCTTACTATTTCTGATCTAGCAGGAACACATTTAGCTATGGGATGTGACTCACCCCAAACAGGCATTTGTAAAAATAAGAACAAATGTACATATAATGAAAGAGAGAAAAAGCATAAACAGCCCAATTTTGCATATTCCATTTGATCTCTCATCAGGCTCTGAGACAAAATTATTCTGTCAAGACCATATAAATATGAAGCAACCCAGAATTTAATTAAACCAGGCTAGGTTGAACCCTAGTAAAAGGTCACACTGAACAAAACTTTATCTATGACAATTACTGACCTGCTACTCCAAGAACTTGTGATATAAATGATCATAAAAACTACAAAGAGTCACCCAAGGAGGTTCACCACTCTCTCTAACAACTGCTGAGTAAGTCTGGTAGTTCTTGAAAATTACTGATGCAGGTGATTATCAGAAAAAATTCAATATTATTATGAGGATCAGCACAGCCTTCCTGTAGCATCAGACAATTGGCTTCAGTTAAAGTTCCAAGATTATCCTTTTGAATAGAAAAAAAAAGATTTTCTTTCAGCTTAAAGTCATGTTAACTCTCATGTTCCAAGGTCCTTGAATCTCAAAATGATCTGGACCACATAAATGGTTCCTAGCTTTATGAACAATACATATTTTACTAAGAAATTCTTCTTGTCATGTTACCAGCATTTTCTGCTTTTCTTTCCTTCACAGTTGTCTTTCATAGCAACACAAACAGCACACTGAGGGCAGAGGTCATTTTCTCCTTTATTCTGGCCATTCGATTAGTAGCAAGAGATAAGTATTACATTAAGGAAGGGAAGCTGCTGACAGGCCTTGGAAAATTGTTTCATTGGCAAGGAATTTCTCCACTCAACCTACCTTCTCTTGATTCTGGCAGAGAAGACAATCACATTCAAAGCAATACTGGCGCACCAGTTGCTTTTGGCGTTCACTGGTGGGCATCAGTGATTCTATGTAGCTGATGGTGAGCTGTAGGCAGTATATAAAAAACAAGAGTTGGTATATTTTACAAAAACTCTATATTCAGTATATGTACAGCTAAGGTAACAGTTTTTGGATACAAAACTCTTTTCCAGCACAAAATAAAATGTTAACAGATCAAAAATAATTTCCATGGAAATTTATATACATTTTAAGATCAATATACACATTTTACAATATACACATTTACATTTCAGACAATATCGATCTTATACACATTTTAAGATCAATATTGTCTGAAATCATTAATCCCCCCAAATTATCAATATCACAACTTTTCTTCCTAATTTGGAATAAAAAGAAAAAAGAAAGGAGAGCAAAAAAGAAGAGCGAAGAAACACAGTATCTGAATTCCCTGTGCATGAATTCTCATTTTCTGTCTAGCCCCAAAGCTTAGGTGTGTATTTACCACTGCTGTTATACAACATCCAACTATCTCCAAAAATTTTATCTCAGGGAAGCACCTACTCTCTTGGAAATACATGTTTGAGCCTGAGGAAAGTTCCTCTTATGTCATACGCATGTTCAGTATCTCTGTGAAGTTTCCCTTGTGACCAAGGAATCACAAAAGCATTGCAGTCTAAGTTGTTGAAACTATTGACAAGAAGATTTGTTAACATGAGAAAAGAAAATTTGTGCTTACATTTGTGCCATTCTCAACTCCTCATGCTGTACAGAGTGAATTCCAACAAACTACAGAGGTCTGTAGTTTGTTCACTTTGATGCCTGCCAGAAGAAATTTTACAGGGCTAACCATTTGTAGAGTTCTTGAAATGTTTAAAGTGCTGCACAGGCACAAAATAATGATAAGGGAAAGAATATAAGAAAAAAAACAGCCCAGCTCAGACCAGCATGCAGTCACACATGCTATTGAGTGATTACACTATACGCCCAACACACTTTGAAAGACTCCAGAGGGGTCAGAGCTAAAAAAAAATCAGGTCACATTATTTCATCCTGAGCCTAGACACTTCAACTAATTGGGAGAATTTTCCGTTGGTTCTCAGTTAAATCATGAGAGTCCACTCAAAGAAATTACAGGAAAGCCTGACCAATTTGTATTAATGACTCTGAAATCCATTGTCAGAACCTACATTTTGCAAATTAGTGAGCATTCTAATTGAATGAGCAATTAACAAGAAACTAAAACAATGCCTGCATTTTTTTCATTTATTATCACAGTATAATTTGATTACATATTGAAGGAAGACTGTGTTAAAAGAAGTCTACTGAGATGGCAAAGTCAAGCATTTAAAATTATCATAAGCAGAAAGCCTGCAGAAAAAATAAATATGCTCTCATAATTGAAGATTAATAGTATAATTAATGAAAGAGACAAATTAAAGTTCCACAATTAATCAAAAGTTACAAAGTGTGAGAACTTTTTTGGGTTTTGCATTCTATATAATGTTATTCTTTCCCAGCTTGTGCATGTTCAAGCCAAGGGAGGAATAGTTTCAACACTATTGGCTTAGAGCAGAAGAGTCTGTACTAATAATTTACACAGGAGCCATAGGCTTCTTGCTAAGGTTTCTGCAGTGAATGGATGGAAATTGTGCTGCCTATTTATTTTCTTCTCTTGTCTCTCGAGCTTGGTCTCTTCTGCCCCATTATCTCCAGTGGTCTTCTTATTCTTTCTCTTCCCTATTTCTCCACATGAGTATCATTTTCCAGTCTTCTTCTCCACACCTGGTTATCTAAACCTGGTTTCCAGCCCTCAATTCTAGCTCCTTACATAGCCATTCTTGGTACAATGGGCCAATTTCATCATTGTGCCAGTCTCAGATATGCCCTTCTGCCTCATCTTACACCTTTTCTCCATATTTGATCACCAACACTCTTACTCTCCCAAGTTAACAGTCCTTGTTGCCCTACTCTGTTTTCTCAGACATCTTCAGTGACCCTACCAACTTTGCCCTTGCTTCCACAGTTAGTCCTAATCTGCATCCTCCCTGATGTGGTAAGAAAGTATGTCTCCCTTCCTTCCCACAAAGCAGTTTCCAGCCAAGCTGCAGTCCTAATCTCATCCTTCAGACATTCCAAATGCAAGTTCCCTCTCCCACTGCAAGCCTCCCAGTCGTTACGTCTCCTTGCAACTTGCAAGTGTTTTCTGTCAAAATTGTTCCACACACTAGCTGGTTCCCTGTCTTTTACCCTCTGCATAAACCTGTTGGGTTCTGACTCACATCCTAGAGCGCTTTAGGTTCAGGTGGCATCCAGCAGTAAAAGGGATTTAATCAAGTTCAGACACAGTGCAAGACAGTAAGAATCTTCTGGGAAAAATATTTCATGTGAGATTAATCTATTCTTGGCCAAAATATTTAAGACAATGGTTTAAACCCTATCATCACTGTTGAAACCATCATTAGGCAGCGTTCAGTTCTAATACTGCAAAGCAATCACAGAGTCAAAATCGAATATACTTCATCTATCATCAGCCTATAAGCTTTAACCCTTTCACTCTTTATATTTTTAGCTTTTTTGTTTGGGTTTTTTCAATTTATGCTGCAGAAACCTTGGAAGTAGGAACAAATTTCAAACCAGTAATTAATATTTTTCAGAGGTTACCAAAGATTTGTGGATATGAACAGTCACATAAAAACCTGCTCTGGATTAGAGCATATGACTGAGCAGAAGGAGGAGGACAAGAAGCTTCATGACACTGATATCTCCTTTCAGCATTTCAACAACCTAGGGTTTCTCTTGCTGTCAAAGGCCAAAATCCAAATTCCCAGTCCTGCTAGCAGAAATCCATAAGTGAAAAAAAGTTTGTAGTTAGCAGACTGAGTGGGAAAATATAATTAGAATATTTAGAAACATGACAAACCTAACAGTGACTAAGCCTATACTAATCGTTTAATCATTTAAACATAAAAATTCTGTGCTCAAGTCTGTCTCCTACACTTGTTTTAATTTTGGATCACTTCATTAGATGCAAGGCTCATTTAACTTGTACATATTTCGGAAATATGCCCATTTATCAAAGATTGTCTTAATAGTATTTGCATGTGGGATGCATGCTATTAATTAAAACATTATTTCAGCTGACCAAAGCTTGCCTCTTTAATGCATCGCTTATAAAGAATGCAGTAAATCTTTCTCCCCCAAACTGGAGAAATCTATATTAAAAAGCATTTATGAAGGCAAGGAATTATTTAACAGCCATGAGACTTATTGACTCTCAAGACTTGTTCCTTAAAAATGCAGCTCTGTCTGAGCCCTGCTTCTTGCTCTGACACAGAAATTCTTTAACCATGGGTATGGTGGTTAGTTTCTCATGTTCCTCATCTACCACATGAGGTGGACACAATTTTCCAGTACTGCTGTGCTGCAGTGGACTCAATTTATGTGTGTGTGTGTGTTGGTTGTTTTTGTTGCTTGCTTTGGCTTGGTTTGTTTGGGTTTTTTTGCAACAGACTACAAGCTACAAAATTTCCAGATAGAGAATGCTGGGGAAATTTAAAATCAATTATTTTAATGCAAACAGCAGGGAGTAAAAAATGAATCTTCTTCATTTTGCAATCATGGGTCTCGGGGTCTTAGGGAGGGCGGTGTACAGAAATCTGTTCCTGAGACAATTATATACTAAGTGGTGCATAGTCTCTGCTCTTTGTCTTTTGACATATATGATCAAAATGTCTTCTAACTCAAGTAAAAATTTGGTTGTAAAACCTGCAATGTGACAAAATGTAATGTGTCAATCATACACAGATCTAAAAGTTCTCATAGAATTACAATAAAAGAAACATTATATAACTTGGTTGCAACCTAACATGAAGTTAGATTTAACTGCTGGTCATCTGAAATTATGATTTGTATTTATCATTAATTTAAAAAAATGTTGCTCTGTAAAGAGCACAATCAGTTATGCAATTCCCTGAAGAAAGATACAAATTTGCTCTAACTGAACTCTGAACATGATGAGAAGCCAAGCATCATTTTGGGGCAGAACAACACCTCAGCTAATCCATCCCATCTCACAGCAGAACTAATTGAACTAACCATAGACATACAACTTCTGATTGGAGAGGAGGTGAAATCAGCATGTGTCTGCCTGCAAAACACCAGGTAGACTCAGTAATTAATAAAAAGTCAACTGAAATTATAGCATACATCTTGATGGTGTTTAAAGTGGTTACTTAAGGGTAGGGAAAAGATTAAGACCTCTTTAGAGCAGGCTGCTTGTCTTCTTGACAAAACTAGCTGACAGGCTATCTTATCATTGAAGGAGCCTTTGTGATCTCTAGGTGAATAATCTTTGCTTTCTGATAATCCTTCCCCATACTTTACCTTTCTTTGCAGCACTGAAATTTATTTTTTGCAAAGAAGGAAGAGCAAGAAGAAGAAACCTTTGTATGCTGTCAAAGTAACATCACCTAAAGTTACAAAAACTGTGATAGTCAGCACTACAGAGAAGTGGTGAAGGCCCCATCCCTGGAAGGGTTTAAAGCCAGGTTGGATGTAGCTCTGAGCAACCTGGTCTAGTAAAAGGTGTCCCTGCCATGGCAAGAGGGTTGGAACTAGATAATCTCTGAGGTCCCTTCCAACTCAAGCCATTCTATGATTCCACGATTATCCTGAAGAGCAAAAAGTTGTTAGAATTAGTTTTGAGCTGTTGGAAGCAAGTTTCAGCATTCAACAGTCTTAAGTAAGGCCATATAGAACAAAGTCTCCACAAAAATCCCTTGGTTTTTAATTCATGTTATTAGATTAAATTATGCTCAAAAACCTGCTACAGATTAGAGTCTACAGAGTCTTATGAGACCCTTTCTAGCCACCTCAATCCCACATTTATGCATGGAGACCAATAGTTACTCCCAAGCCTTTTCCCCTTTTCAGTTCTTTTGTCCTCCCCTCTGCTCCCTATCTCTTTCATTCCCTTTATACCACTTGTAGAGCAGAAGACATTTAAATTTAATGGTGAACATTACCAAATGGTAAAGCACTAGAATTTGTGATATTAGCATAGACCCATGCTGCCTTATATGAATTATAACAGAGTCAGAGCAAGGATGAATAAGGAAAAAAAAGAAAGGCTACCAAGCTTGAAGGAAATTTCATATCAGAGCCAAGTTTTCACTTTAAAATTCTAGATTTAATGAGGATTTTAAATGTAATTTTAAAAAGTTATATGAAATCCTTTATTCTGAACATCACCTGAAGTATTCATTGGCAAAAACCAAAGGGAACATAGTGTAATTTTGTTTAAAATTGTTATTTTCTGCCCTCAAAGAGCATAGAACCACATTAATATAAAACCCAAATAATATATGTAAAGATACAGCCGAACTTTTGTTTTCCAAAGGAAAATTCAAGGACCATATACTTCTCCATCTTATGATTTCTGAAACTTACTGTTTTCTTAAAGCTTCAGCTTGGGAAACCATAGAATTACACATGAATCCTTTCTTTCAATGCCCTCAAAAAAAAGTTAACATTCGTTACATGTTTTTGTAGTGCTTCAGGACTGGCAACACCGTCTTTGCCACAAAAAAAAAAAAGAAAGGCCTTGATGACTGGAAATTTCATGTGTGATTTTTGAAGTGATTTGTTTTTCAAATATACAGCATCATCAAATTTAGCACTTTCATCCTATAAGAATACAGACAAATATTTTCTGGCTCATTTTCTACTGCCTGAGATACAGTCTGGCCTTAGGATTTGAAGTAATTTCAAGGCCCAAACCAAAATTCAATTAAATTCCACTAAATACCACATGCTTTCCTGTCAAAAACATGCAAAGTCAAAAGAAATTCACCCAGACATGAGACTAAAATTGAAATGAAACAACTTCAATCAGAACATAAAAACTTTCTGAGGTTTTTAAAATCTTGCATGCTTTTTATCACTGACTTGATAAATATAATTTGAGCTTGACCACTCTGAAGTGTGGTTGGGGTATAAATGTTACTCCTGAATAAATCTGCATTATGCTGCAGCAGCTACATCCAAAGTAACAACATCTCTTCTAGTTTAAAACCAAAATAAGGTCTAGTGGTACCTCCATCTTTATATGATTGTGAGATGACTACAATGGCCAGGCACCTCAGCTACCTTTGCCTCTGTTTTCCTTGTGGTTACAGGTGGTCAACAACTCTTTAACATGAGTAAACTGCTGTAGCATACTCTGAAATAAAGCACTAAAAATTTGAAAAAATATTTTTACTTCTCACTTGCCCAATAAACACATCATATTGTAATGGCTGACACTTTCCTGCAGAAGTCTTATCAAGTTCGTTACTGTATGGACAGAAACCCCATGGTCCTCTTTCACTAATCTAAGCTTGACTTCCTACTTAAGCTTCTTATTTCTAGTAAATCTTAGTGCTTATTTATTTTCTATTAAATATTATATAGGGGATCTCATTCTGTCTAAATCTAGCGTAGATAAGACAAATTTTCTAGTAAGTTTTCCTCTTGCTTCATTCATCTTACCAGCTCGGAGAACCCAGTTTATTCAGAAAACCCAAACAGATTCCTCTCTAGCATGTATTTTCTCTCTCATTGGCTCAGATCATGACATCAGTAATGTAAGTTAAAACTCAGCTCATAACAGGTGATGTAGTTTCATGTACATACGTGTGTGAATTCAATACATGGCTATTAATAAAACTGAGTTCACCCTGCTGTAGGCAAACAGTAAGGCACTGTGGAAACAAGCTGTACCAAAGTCACCATGTAGAACACAAAATGAAAAGTGGGAGCAGTTGTGTAAGAGGAAAAGTAATTGGGTGTTGAAATAGTATTAAAGTCCTGACTTATACATACCCTCATAATATTTTATTTCCCTTCCTCTTGCCATAACAGATCTAAACTAATACCTACTGTGTAGCTTTACTTCGTCACCTAAGCCCATTTTCTTCTATAGACACATCCTTACTCAATGAATCATGTACTTGAGACTGAGACTTTTATTTCCAGCTAAGTCAAGAAGACACCTGCTTTAACACAGTGTGTTGATATGTGTGTGTAGTCTTCATGTTCCTTAAGGCAAGTATTCCTTTCACTACCAAACCCAGAAGCAATTGTTGCAACAAAGACACCAGAACATGCACTCTTTGGAAAATTCTGACTTTAACTGCCTCATTGGCAGCAAAGTTTCTTAGAAAATACAATATGCCCACATAAGGTGCAGTCATTTTAAAGCTTGTATTCACACAACTGCCAAGGTCACCACAAACAAATGAGTCCTAGTTGCCCTGCTTATAATTTACATTTATTTCCTGATTACCTCACAAATGACTCATAAGTTACACTGTATCTCTCACCACTGATTTTAACCTAGACACTTCTGTGGGTTACAGACCACTAAGCCTAAAATTTAGGTCATAGCTTAATAGCCATATTACAGTCTGCACAGTGCTCATACCTGCACAGAATTCTACCTCACTTCTCACTCCAGAAACACCAAGGGCCACATCAGGGCCTCTCCTCTCTTTAAAAGCTGGTTATTACAAAGAACTGGCTTATGAAATTTACTTAGAAAAATATATACAGGTACATAAAAATAAAATAGCTTCAGAATTTAGAACTTTAATAATGAAGCCAAAGGCATCCTGGGAAGGCATTAGAATCTATTGCATTTTAAAATAAACAACCTATCTTAATGAACTGGGAAGCCAAGAGGAAAGTTATGTTTCATGGATAAAATAGAAGAAAGCCATCTATAATTTGTCTTAAACAAGAATGACAGGCAGAAAGATGTCTAGAGTTAATAGCTCCACAAATATATATTGCATCCTAAAAGATTTCAAGGTAAGCATGCAAAAGCATTTCTGTTGACTCTTAAAAATGTTTTGCCTAAAAAAGTATTTTACCATTTACTTATTTGAAAGGATACATTAAAAAAGAAAAAATTCCACAGGGAGAAAAAGAGATATTACTTCTAAATTAGAAGATGTATGCTCTTGATACTCCCAGAGTTTGAAGCACAGGTGTGAGTTGTATTTATATTAGGTCATGATTTTGAAATGACAAACAGCTAGGACTGTGCAGGTCATTGGTGCATCTGAAGTTATAAATATACACACACCTTTGCAGGTCTTATTAAGCAAACTCAGTATTGAATTGCTGCAAAAGACATTTACATTTACTTTGAAATGCTTGCCTAGCCACAAATGTCTATTTGCAAATTAATACTAATGCTGTCATAAAAATAAGCTGAGAAGACCTTAAATCAAATCAGAAACCTCTCAAAAGGGTTATTTTGAAGTCTTCCCTAGTGAAATGGACAAGAAAGGAAACCTTGTTTTGCTGCTTTGACTGTCAATGAAAGGTTTACTATAACAGCATTGTTGCAGCCTGACAAATGCTTACTGTTGCAATGCCTTAGTGAATAATTGTAAGTGTTTCCATCAGGGTAAAGATGCTAAAATACAAACAAAATTAAGTGCCTAGAGGAGGAAAGGAGGAACATGAATTTATCAAGACTGCTAGTGATTTATGAGAAGTAATGATTACGAGGCCCAGGCAGTGTGAAGAGATGATTCTATTTATCATTTTCCCCCTGATAGCTATGTGCTAGAAAGTGGCATCAATATATCATCAAAATATTAAGCTGGTGGCCCTGCAGTCTGGAATTTATTTAGGGAGATGTCATTGTTGCAGGTGTCTGTGATGGAAGGGAGGACAAGTTAATTACCTCTTCACCAATCTGGATCTCGCGGACAGAGCGCAGTAAAAGCTGGAATCCTTCAAAAACGATCACGCAGTTTGGGTCACAGCTGTGGTTCAGTAAAGACATGCTGTGAGGGGTGGTAGAGGGGGAAAGAGAGAAAAAAACTTAACAGAGGAGTCGTCACTGCTATTTCCTTTTAATCACGTAAAAGTAGCTAACATGATTACACCTGAAGTATCAAGCAATTAAGTTACAAAACAAAATCCCTGGTAAATCAGCAGCTCTTGGTTAGGGGAGGAGAATTAATGTTTTGAAGATTTATATTCACTACTAATAGGAGCCATGCCTGGATATCTTCATGTGTTTCTGCCTTCTTTGTCCTCAGGGTGGGAGGGAGGCAATGGCCTCCCTGTGACTCTCCGAGAGACCTGAGTCAGGGGAGAGGGCAAGTGGGGAATAAAGTAACCTGGACAGTTCAGAGGAAAGGTACCTCGGGACTGACATATTTCTACTGCTTCTGCTCAGTTTCAGGGCTCTAACCTTATCAGTTACCTGGCTGTCATTGGAACCTCAGCTCAAAGGGGACAATAATCAACCTCTATTTCATATCAAGAGAAAATGGAGTATACTAGGTCCCAAAGTCAAAGAACTTGGCATGTAGAGCTGAAAGAAGAAACACAGCCATTGCCTCTGTTTTACGCATTTTTTGGTCCAGCCTCTGTTCTTGTGGCCTGTGACAGCTGAAGCAGCACAGCTCTTTGGGGAGCTGCTGCCACCCTCAAGAGACATATACGCTGCACAAACATGCCCTTCCCTCTTTTTGAAGGAAGCTGTTAAGGACAACATGCACTATACATTTTTGAGTCACATGTTTCATTAGCTGAGAAACAACTGACTTTGTGAGGCCAACATCAGTCCCATAGCAGAAGTGGGGCTGATGGTTCTTCCCCTATGGGAATGACTCATTGAAAGAATAATTATGGCATCATCAAGCTGGAAAAAGAATTTTTTGCTTATCCAGCTCCTAGTTGCATTTATTTGCTTTCCTTGTCTCCTGAGTCAGCAACTCAAAATCCCAACTGTTGGCAAAACAGAGCATGTTGCCGAGGGTCAGAGCCCTGCATCAAACCATGTTTATTCACTTTTTGATTCTTAAAAGAGGTATCAACAGGAGCCTTGATCTTTCAATATCCCTTTTAGCCTAGTATAATATCTGTGGTTAATCTCCACAAGAACCTGGTAATGTATGCTGGGAAAGAGCATCCATTATATTTATTGTGAGATCACTGGCCATCCTCCCAAAGCTGCTGGCAAGGAGATGTAGAGCAGGACTAGGGGATTTTGTCTAAAATATATTGGGATGATGAAACTATCAAGCCACACAACAATATACAACCTCCTAAAGAGACTAAACAAAGTACTTTTAATTTAATTTCATCTCATAGAAGCACTAGTGTTTTTGACAACAATTTCATCTGGAAGCAGATGAATTCATCTGTGAGGACATTTGCCCAGGACTTGTGAACTGCAGATTTCAGTCCACAATTTTCCCAGCTCAGAGTGATTTGAAACAGCAAAACTCAAACTGCTCTGAAGTGACTTGAGGAAAGAGTTCATCTCTTGGCAGTGCATTATCATTGACCACAGACAGATACTTTCTTGACAGTTACGGGCCTTTCTCAACCAAACCCAAACATTTCACTAATAATAATGTTCTAAAATAATATTTCATTTTTCTCAAGTATGTGAAAGTATTTGTTTCCATTCAACTATGAAATCAAATTACTGTTTTGCACTGTTCATAACTGCTAATTCCCATGGCCCCACTGCATTATCATTGACCACAGACAGATACTTTCTTGACAGTTACGGGCCTTTCTCAACCAAACCCAAACATTTCACTAATAATAATGTTCTAAAATAATATTTCATTTTTCTCAAGTATGTGAAAGTATTTGTTTCCATTCAACTATGAAATCAAATTACTGTTTTGCACTGTTCATAACTGCTAATTCCCATGGCCCCACAGACACCTTTCCCTTATTTATACCACAAAGCAGGCCTCAAGATGTTAAGTGTCCTTAGTCAGATCTTACATGTGTGACATTGGTAGGAAAATAAACAACAGTGACAGCTTCACTGAGGTATTGACAACATAGTTCAACAATGCATTAACCAAAAATGTAGATAGCAAAATGTAATTTTAAATGATAAATACTAATTTTCCATACTAATGATTACAGGGAACTAATTCTATGAAGGCAAAACTTTCACTGGTATATTCTTCTTATCTAATACAAATAAGAAATAATAACAAGGAATTCAAATAGTAACATCCATCTTTCAAGGAACATATCTTTTCACCTTACTGTTTTCTTTGTTATGGCAGTTTACTAATAAACATATTATATTTTTTCTTTTAATTGCCAGTTCTGAAGGCTCTCAGCTGCAAAATATCTGTATTCTAAAGCACCACTGAACAGGTTTCCTTTAACTAGTCCCAGTCACACATTTTTGAAGGCAACATTTATTCTGACTTAGAAAAGAATGCCACTTCCATAAAAATAAAATATAAAGATGAATCTTATTAAAACTGTTTTACCTCTGTAATCACGACTATTAAGAATATTTACAACTAGATCATATTTTTTATTTTCCTTTAATTTATTTGCATTTCCCAGTTTCTTGTTTAGACATGTTACCTGCTGCTTTGATGGCCCTTACAGCTACCTTGCAAAAGATGAAAAAAAACTAACATAGATTTTGCCTGTGAATGAAACAGTGTCCACAGTACCTGGGATATAGGCCAACACCAACATCCTGCATCTCTCCATTACTGATGGTGAAACAGTTACAGGTCACCTGTAAAAACAAGGGAAAAAAATACAGGATTACCAGAACCATTTGGAAACCCCATACTCCAGTTAAAAAACCTTCCAAAATAAAATGAAGGGGCGATTGGTAATTGAATGGGAAACATTCAAGCCCAACACTGGTGCTCTTTCATTTTAAAGCAAGCACATCTGGGGCACACTCTCCTGTAAAACTGCTGTCAATTAAACCCAGAAATATTAGTATCCTGCAAAAATGTGGGGTTAAACACATGCAGAGACCCTACTTTCCTGTCCAGAGAAGGGAAAAAAAAAGCCACCCTACACAGAGCCAGAGAAGCTCAACCCAGAAACAACTAACACAACTAACAGATGACAGCGACTTCTGATGAAAAGAGTTTCCATGCAGGGACTCTGCTGATGCCAGGCTGTCACAGCACCTTTTAATGCGTAGTAGTGGAGCCCAAAGAATAGATATGGGACAGTTTTGAAGTAAAAAGCAGCCTTGGTTGTGGCAACCTGATCCAGGCATAAATAAATACTAAGACTGTACAATAACCTATCTTTGACATTATGGGTATTTTGATTTGCATGTACAAGATCCCACCAAAAAGGCATGTTCAAACTGCCATTCAAGAGAAATATAACCTTTCCTTTAATCTCAAATATTCAGCCTGAAAGTGTATTCTTCCCTCCTACAATCACACAAAGCTAAAGTGGTTTTAGAAAAGAGTGGAGAAGAAGAGAAGATGCCTGCAAGCAGATATACCACTACCCTAAACTATCAGACTGAAGATTTTTGGTGTTCAAGATATATCAATATGTAGCAAATGATTAGCAAGTATTTTCATGGCCTTAAACAAAAAGCAGAACCCAACTGTGAATGCTTTTTTAAAATAATAGATTTTTTTGGAAATGAAAAAAAAGCATGTTTTTTAATTTATTTTTGAGATTTGTTGTCAGTTATCAATGACATACTAACAAAATATTTTATTTCAAAAAGTGCTACATGATACTGTATTGACAAGAGAAGTCTCAGGTCTCTTCTGCATAACATCGGATTATTAATATAATTAATTCTCATTAGAACAGAAAATGACTTAGAGTGTAATTTGGCAGACACAGAAATGAGATTTGAAAGTTGCAGTTTTATCCACAGAGTAATTGTCCAGAACAGTAAATGCACACCTATGTTTTAAAGAGGTACACTGAACAATTTAATAGTACAACTTATCCCACAAAGTGACAAATTATTATTTATGAGAGCATTAACCATAAGGTGAAAATGAAATCCTCTTTCAAAATTTCTCATAAATTCTGACAGGAACATTAATTTAAATAAATGTACAAGCAGTAGGGCATGTGCTTTTAGTAAATCGTTAGACAATACTTTGATTAGTCTATTATTTATGTAACCCATTCAAATGTTCCTGATCAATTACCAAATGCATGCATCTTAATTATTTCTTTCCTGCTGGCATTGGATATAAAGTGTCAGACAACTTCTGAGCAAAGATTAGTCCATTTAAAGTGGCAATTATCCTGGTTCTAAAAATATTGACTCGATTTTGGTATTTATTGAAAAAATAACGCCTTCCAGGTAAACCAGACAGAAAGCCAGCTTTGGTGAACTCTAACTCTCTCTAATGGATCGTGAAGTAGCAGAGGTCAAACATCTCTTAGAACTAAATTAACTCCTCTTTCTTGCAAATCTCTTCTAGTACCATAAAACTTGTTTATTAATAATATTTAATTCTGATCACCACCGAGTTACAGAGGCTGTTTCATAATTTTCTATTAAAGGTATGTATTTTATTATGTGAAATGTTTTACACACAGAAGTCACCATAGTTTTACTTTTTCCTTTTTGTAAACATGCATTACTTTTTCGTATCAGGACATATGTGAAAAATGTGAGAGGAATGGATAAGCTGAGACTCAGACATCAAGAGATACTTTCAAGAGTAGTTCTCTGTGAGGCATTTTTTAACCTCTCTGTTTTAGATATTTTCACAGTATGCAGGTGCTTCTCAATATCCCAGTGAGGTAGTGAAATGCCATCTAGTTTCTATTTATTTTCAGTTTCGAATATAAGACTGAGAATCCCAAGTATACAGGGCCAGATCTATAAAAGTATTTAATAAACAAACACAGGCAGAAGCCTAACTGCTTTCATGAATTTTGAGCCACATCATTTTGCACACAATTGTACCAGAGGCATAAGAAGTTTTCAGGTGCTCTGGGGTTTATTTAACCTCCTAGGAAACAATCTTTCTCCCCTTTTAAACTCAGGTATGAAAAAACCAATGGTGATACACATATAATGCAGACTACAAGTAATAACCTTAGTTATGGCTGCCTTTTGTGCTCAGCAAGTGGAGAGAGAGGAGCTGAGATTAGGGTGGTGAGAGGAGGATGATCTTGCCATTTACAGTGTGAGAAATTGTGATATAATGACACTCCTTCACAGACAGTTAGCATCTTGCAGCAAATATCTAATATGAAACAGCCATAGTCTGTCACCAGAGGATGGGGCTGTTTTTTTTGTTTTCTTTTAGATTTGTTACATTCTCTAAAATCTACTGAATCAATTCTACATTTCTATTTTCATTTATATAAACTTTTAAATCTCAAAGATCAGTCCTACCAAGGGGAGTTCAGAGATTTCCACACAGGATTGATGTAGACCACACCTCCCAAGAAACAAAAGGATGAAGGCATTTCTTTTACAGAACACCCAAAGAAAAATCAATTTTCCTAGCTTCCTAGGGCTCACAGATGTAGCACAAATAACAGCTAAATCTGAAGTATCTAATATTGCTGCAGGAGATCATGAGTAAGCTGCTGGTTCCTGAGGCAATTGTTTACAGAACGAAACCTACCAGGACTGGAAGTTAGCTAACTCTTTTTCTAGGGAAAAAAACCCCAACAAACAACAAGGCAAATCAAATAAAATTTTCTTCATGCATCACAGTATTTCTTTCAAGGTTCATGGTCACCTTGTGCTATATTTTTTCTGCCTTAATCGACCAACCTTGTTCCTTATGCTACAACCAGGTTCTGATTCTGTGTGAACGCAGATTTTAAAATAAGAAAAAGAAACAATTCTCAGCAATTGAGTGCCTCAATAAGTATATTCTTCCATACAAAGGCATGTCCCTTGTCGTCTTAACTCCTGGAGAATCATTTGTCTCAGTAATTTAATTTGTGCCTGTCCCTTCTGATTCCTCTAAAAATTCCTCTCTATCCAGCCATGAATCACTAAAACTGCATATCCACATATAGAGGCAGAACAGAGTACTCACAATTTGTTAAACCCACAAATAAAGAAAATTGCCACATATTTCAGAACTTCAAAGTTGCAAAGACAAATTCTTTGCCCTTTCTAAAATTTCTGAACTAACACATCTCCCAGCATGAGAACCAAGGGAAAATTCTCAGGGGAGAATCACAAACTTGTCAAACCTCCACAATGCAAATCTTAGAGGTATCCTAAAGTTCTCAAGGCTTACCATCATAGCCTGATTGGCCATACAGCTCAGCAACAGTTTAAAGAGTCAATTCTCAGTGGTTTTGGCTCCATGGCAATAAACCTTGCAAGTTTATTTAAAAGGAACTGCTATTTCAAAAAAAATAATATTAGAGAAACTGATTGAATTAAATAAAAAGATTTGTTCGAGAGGCTGCACATATTTTAGAGAGGTATCCTGTACTCGGTAAAGTAACCCAAGTAGAAGACATTACCTTTCCTAGACTGGTAAACACACAATGAGTAAACCAGATTTGCTTACTGGCCAATATTCTCAAGCATACCTTATCATCAAACAAAAATTATTGCAACCTGTTAAATCTGATTTCCTCTCTGAGTGACTAATGAAAGCTCTGCAAATTTACCCTGTAAAGAGGTCACTGTTTACAAGATGTCTGGAGCTACTGTCTGAGCAATCTCTGTCTGTGCCAGACTCACAGTCTAGTGGACAGTCATGAAGATTTATTTCAGTGTTTGCATTTGACAGAGTATGAAGGCTTTGGTCTGGCAACATAACAAGTTGAATTTGCTTTCAGTTCAGACTTCCTTCATATTGCTTTGTACTAAGGATTTGCCTTTGAGTTAAATAAAGCAGAATTAGGCTTGATAGCAGGACATTCCAGATTTGAAATTTTGGACACTAAGACAATGAAATATGTCAATAAGAGAGTAAGGGAAAGAAAACAAATCATTATTGGCTAACGCTTGCTGCACCGATCAAATTGCAAACACCAGGGCCAATAATCAATCATTTTGTCCCCACGTGCTCCTGTCCATTACTGCAACATAGTGAAGCAGCTCTTATAACATGTGTAAGAAACCCTCACAAGAAGGACTCTAGCCATCTCTATAAATGGTGTGTTACAGCTGGTGTATTCTAACCCACCACCAGGAAGAAAGCCATAACAATTTTCCCTCTAATTTATGACCTCAATGTAATGTAAATTAAATATATATAAAAAAACCCACTTCATGGATTATTAAGTTTCTCATTCACACCAAGGCTGGCTTTGGGTATTGCTGGTCATTGGCAAATATTTAACAAAAGATGCTGCAAACAGTTCTCATGTTAACAGGCTTCTCAAGAGACTCAAACATTTTTCCAGGAGTAAGGGTTGAGTAGTAATGCTATGTGAGGGGTACATTAACTCAAATGACCAAGGTATACCCCAGAGATCTTCCAGTACCACAACATCCCACTATAGCTCTGCACTGATAGCTCTTTCCCACTCGAGGATGAGCAGATACCAGGGACAGATGGTTGATAGATCTCAAACCTGCTAATGACTTCATTTGGCAGTCAGAGCACCAGAGCTAAACCGTAAATGCACAGTATGCCATGGCAGAACCAGACCTGTCAAGCCCCTGTTTCGAGTGTATTTCACTCAGCTGCTCGTGCCCATGGATTATGACACCCAGGCTTCCTACTCAGGAAGAGCTTCTTGCTCTGAAACCTCAGGTCTGTCCGTGGTGGGAAGGCATCTGCTATCTGAACACTGTGCACCTTTGACAACTAGACTGTTGTGGCTTATATATACATGCATACAAGCTTTTACTGAATCAGGAACCTTGAATCCAAGTCTAGATTGTATTGAACTCAGGACCTGCTTACTGGCTCCCATGGGAGCCATGGAACCAAAACTAGATGAAAGGAGATAACAGAAAGAACAAAATAACTGAGTGAAAAAAATTATTCTTTGGTGTTTTGTTCTAGACAGAAACCAAAACATATTAGAAGGGCTTAGAGGAAGTTTTCTTATTTAGATTTTCAGAGACTAGGTAAAATGAACAAGTAGTTAACAGTTTGTGACATTTGCTCAGAAGCTAAAGTATGCTGCAATACCATGAAATTTGGAGAAGTTACATTTCTTTCACACCTTGAATGAATTTGCAAATATATAATTTTACTTCAGAAACTTCCTATTAATCTCTTGTGCCAAAACATCAACGTTTCGGCTGAATTAGAAATTACTATTACTTCAGAGCTAGTTATGGTGAAGATACGCATTTCCAACTGTTTTCTAAGCTCTTCATCTTACATCTTTGGGCACCTTTCTTCACATCAACTATCAATATTTCAGGCCTTTTTTTTGCTATCCTAGCACATAAAAGTTTCTGATGAGTGTGCAGAACACAGGTATCCCTTGCAGATAGGCTGTCACCACCTACAAGGCAGCAGACCAGAAATTTGGCCTGACATTAACAGATGATTTAATGGAAGTGTGCTTCAGGCATCCCTTTATAGTACTCAGCTAAGTGGTGCAATTTCGATTGGATTGGAATGAAAATAGGTCATGGCAAATTACCTCCTCTCTTCTTAACCTGACACATACCTCTCCAATCTTTCAAATAAAAATATTTAGCTAAGCACCTAAATATATTTGATTACCAAGAATTTCAAAGCCATCATTACTAGGATAAATGTTATGTTTGCTGTGAGCACCTTTTAAAAAAATGTCTGTGTAACATGTAGTTACAAACCTAAGACTTAAAAAACTAAAGCTTGAAACATGCAAAATTATTGCACTCTTTGGGTAAAATGAAATATCTTGACGTTTTGTAGAACTCCCATTAAAAGTTTTGTGCAACCTGTCCTAACCTTTTCACATTTCTCCTCTGACAATAGTCAGCAAGTCTCATGTTCCCCTTGGTGAAATTCTAGCTTTTAGCCAGCTCTGTAAATGTCATTATTATTCCTGCTTTTTGGAACAGAACTGAAATGCATCTATTTCTGGAGCAGAACTGGAGAGTGGGAGTGCAAAGTTGCTAATGGATCATATTACAGTATGCTTGCAGCATTTGGTATTATTAATTGGAGTGGAGTAGGAGCATGACATCCTTCTCTTCATCCTCATTTTCCTTCTGGTAACTCCACTCCTGTGAAATAGGGCAAAGTTATTAACTTGATTTCAATAGCCACTATGTGCCCCTCCCCATTGAAAACACACTGCTTGTTTGTTGAATGAGATCAAACTTCACGGGCATCCAGGAGTATTTAACTGACTTTGTCTTGCCTATTTTGTTACAGACAGATGCTTATATGCTTTGCAATGGTATATTAAAAAAATAAATGTTTGACTTTATATGAAAAATTAGACTGGCGTGTAGCTATGGTTGCTGGTATGAAAATTACATAGGCAAAAACAAAACATTAATGAATTAATTTTATATAACTTAATCTAATAATACAGGTGGAATGCAGTATTACATATCACCCTCTGCCACTACTCAGATGATTTCCTCATACCAGACTCATAACTGCTAAGCAGTCCAATGTAGGTGAGAGAAAATCTAACCTAAATGTTTCAGGATTTGACAGCTTTGTTATCACAGATGCATTATAATTGTTATTCCTTTTGGAGGTGCTTGTTTAGCTAGACCTTGAAGTATATTTTCCTCTTGAAGTTCATCCACCATAAGTCTTTGGATTTGGTCTGTTTGGCTTAGTGGATTTTTGCTTCTCTTTCCTCTTCAGTCTTTAAGTATTGCCCAATAATACTTTTTTCCACTGGGGGAAAGGAGGAGGGAGTGAGGGGGAAGATAAAAATCTGGGGGAAACTTTTTCATACCATCACTTTAAAATGGCTTCCATCAGGAAATTTCTGAAAGCACAAAAGCTGAGAATGTTTGAAGAGAAGAAAATTTCAAAGAGTACGAAAAAATGAAATGTCTCTTCCAAAATTTGAAGGCATGAAATGAGTATTTAGGATCTTAAAAACTTAAACAAATAGAAATAAAAGGCTTGATTTTTAACTTCTTCTGAAAAAGACAACAAAACCCCATTAAACTTGATTAATTTAGAAATATGGAAAGCTTTTTTGTTTTAAATCTGAGACTCTTTTCTTAGTATGGGAAAAATATATACATGGAAGCCCAAGCAAGGCTAAATAAAACCTGTTTTGTTTTGCATTAACCAGATAAAATTTCAGGATCTTGTAACATTTGCACATTGAGGCCCAAAAGAACACCGATATTGTAGCCAGTTCCTTTCATTTTTCTTATGCTTTTTCCTTATAGATAAACTACTACTATTTTCTTTGTGATGTACAGTTTTATCAAAAGGAATAAGTACTGTTCTTTTTATCATACCAGTAGAGAAAAAAATTATAAAAGGGTTTTAAGTTACTTAGATATCATTTATTTTCCAACTTATTCCTATAATTCAAACTGGGCGACATTACTACTTCTAAAAATCAGTCAGCCAGATATATCCTTTTGCAAATCCATCACCTTTAGTGATATAAACACCTTTCTCCCCATTAAAGGCATTTGGAAATCAGTAAGGTAATAGGAAACATTCACTGTGTTGTTCCAGACAGCCGACTGCTCAACACACCTGCTGAGAGCAGGTAATCTAAATTATGTGTAAAAGCATAATCTGAAAAGTATATGAACTGTTCACAAAACGCCAAAGTAGAATTTCATAAAATACTGTCCTTTCAGAGTTTTTAAGCAGTTGACTAGCATATGCCTGCAAAATGCTTTTGAACTCACCCTATGCCTTCCTTCCATGGACAGTATATGGACAGTGCTGTCAGATACAATGACCGATTCTACTGCACCATAGCAGGTGTTCTGTATGAGGCAGGCTAGAGCTGCCTGTGGCTGCTGAAAAGGAGTGGAGTACCAGCTGATATTGATCAAATATAATAAGTCCAGGTGGCAATTAGAAGTTTAACAGGACACAGTAAAACTGTGCAACAAAAAGCTCACTATGTATTCAATTCTGAAGCCCTGAAATACCCAGCTGATTGACTTAATGAGAAGTCTTTGGGGGGAAAAAGGCTAACTGCCTACTAAAGGCATTGAAGAGATGGATAGATCCAGACCACAGCTCTAGACCTCTTTCTGACTGAAAGGGAAAACTGATTGCACTGCAAGTGTGTGCACAGGCACAGAAGGGTGAATGTGACCATATCAGAAAACAGCAGGATAAGATAAGGCAGAATATAGAAGTCAAACTCAATATAAATACAAAATAGAACAGAATTACATTTAACTGAAAGATGTGATGTGATGCATAGAACGAATTAAAGCTAAAGCCATAAATTTAAGACCTGTATAACCCAAGCACTCAGTATTCAATGAGTTCCTGGATTTCTACAGGTTGTGTGCATTCTTACTATATCTGAAAAATCAACTCCCCAAGGGTTTCCAGCCAGCATTTATTTTTATATCTCTATATTTTTTTGGTCTATTTCAAACATAGCTCTGTCCAGGAAACAGTTGCAATAATTGAATTTTCAGAATTTCATAACATTGGACTTGTTTAGTCTCAACACAGTACATATGCTTCAAGTTACAGTGAGGCATAGCTTTTGTGCTGATGCCACTCATTTTCTCATTCCCCCAGTGCTAGTCCAACATACATGGACAATCCTATTTGATAATAAACCACAGTAAGTCAATGACTTCTAATAATACCAAAGACCATCTACTAGCATTGTATGCTATATTTGACTATACTGGAGAATTACAGGAGTTAAGTCAGAAATAAAGCGCAATCCTGCTCTACTCCTTTGGACCACAGGGTGCATGTGGCACCCACAATCTAAACCAGAGCATCACAGATCTGCATTTCCCATTGTTAGACCATGATGGGGGATTTTGCTTGAAGAGGCTCTGGATGCTACAAACCTGCTCCAAACAGAAATGACTGGATAGCTGGTACTGAGTAACAGGAAACCCCTTTCACATTTTGTTTGGATTCCTTTATGACTTTTGAAGGTACTAGCAGAAAATAACTGGGTTTCATAACAAGGAAAGGAACCATGGATATATTTTGGGTGGTTACATGGAAACAAGGCTGGTGGAACTCACAATGCCTCTACCTCAGAAACTACTAGAGAGAAGGTCACCATCCTTAGAATGACATTACCTTTTAAAACGGAAAACTCCCAGTATATTGCTCCACCTACAACTGGACAGAATACATTTTCCTTTGAAATAGCATTTTTCTTTATTGTACCAGATTAGATATAGCCATTATACAGATATTCTGCATTGTTACTAAATACTATTACTGTTTAGGAAAAATCCCACAATACTTGAAGGCAGCATTAAGCAATATTTCCATTTGTATAAGAGAGACAGCGTAAAGAAAATATAACAATTTACTCCAAAATAATCTCATAAATTAAGCTCAAACAGAACTCTTAGTCAAGGAGCATTTAGCAATGGGTTGACAAAAGAAAATAGCTACATATTGAGTAGCTTTCATTTGCACAGCTAGAATCATAGCTTGCAGAAAAAGTCAAGAAAGAGCTTAACTCCTATGTATGCTTCCTACTTAATGAACTCTCTTAGGGTATGCAAGCTGTAAATTGGTGAGAAAATAGCCAAATAACTGCAATATTTTATCTTTCACTTGTAATGGGAAGGGGGGAAAAGTATTTAATTTTGAAAAGTCTCTACCAGATATCTTAGAACTAAAGGAAGGTTATACAAACACTACATTGAGCTCACAGTTCAAATGCTTGTGGGTAGCTAACTAAAGTTCACAGACCTGTATGTAATTGCTGTCTACAGGAAATACTTGTGTTAGCAAAAGAATTTTCTCCTTGCTCCTTCACCTTTGCCCTTCCACAAACTCAGCAGCAAAGAAACCTCCTCAGAGCACTTCTCTGGTCAACAGGGCTTTCCCCACCTCTGCAAGATTAACTGAAACTAACAGACAGGAACAGAATCTGCCAACTTCTCAGAAAAAAGTGATTTTAACAACTATTAATTGATAAAGGACATACTTTTATTCAAATAGGCTTGAAACAACATGATCCACTCCTTGAATTTTTTTTTGTTTACACTCTACAGATATTTCTTGAAGCTTGCAACATGAATAAGAGCACAAAATTTGCACTTAAATTAATGCAAATTGTCACTGTGACTTCCATGGCACCAGATGAGTTACACAAAGCAACAAATTGGTAGGAAGAAAGCTCACAAGTTGAACTTGAATTAAAATTTCTGTGAGCACTGAAATTGGGTGATCTAACTCCACGTGGTTAAAATTCTGTACATTTCAGACAAAACAAATCCTTGCCATTAAACACCTGCAAACTGGGTTGCTTAATTCTTAACCTAAGCTCTTTACCACAAATGTCGCACATTAACATTAAAAATCAAATAAAAAGACAGAAGATTTTTTAAAAACCAGACACTATAAGTGATATTATTAAATAGCCTGGCTAGTGAAACTTGAAAGCTGAGAAAACATTTTAAAAAATAACCTGCAATTTTGTTTCATTTTGCCCCCTAGCTTGAGAAGTCTTGAAAGGCACTGAAACTTTGAATGCATCAAAAATGTCTGTGTTTTCCCAGCACTCAAATGATATACTGCCATTTTAAAAGTCCCATTTACTACCATAACAATGTATTTTTTCATGTGAAAAATGACACTTTTGCCTATGAACGAGTATCAAAATTTATTTATATGAAAATTTGTATCATCTTCCCTTATATATGCAAGACTGGGAAAGCAATTACCCCTAGTGTACCCTGGAAAGCTAATGTTTTAATTTAATTTTCTTCATCTTACATTTTTTAAGCCAATTCAACTGTTGTCATTACCTAGATTTATGACTGCAGAAACTTTAAGAACACGATCTCTGTATTTCAAAGTCCCAACATTCATGACATGCACTGAGAAAATTAAATGGTCTTATGTTATATATTCCAAGTGAGAAAGATGGCTGAGATGGCTGTGCTGGATTTACAAAACTAACTAAACATTTACAAAACTCATCACAACACTCTTATATTACTTCATGCTTTCTTTTCTGATATGCAGATTCACCCTCAGCAAATCCTTATTGTCAGTTTTTGTGCTCCTTACTTTGAGCTTTTGTTTCATTTTGTGCAAACTAGATCTTTGCATGTACCCAAGACAAGCAAACCAGCTAAATAAACAGTGACTTCAGCAAGCAACAAGGTGCAGCTGGCATTTCTATCACACCTGACAAAATGCAGGGTGACAGCAAAGAACTTATTCATTTTTGGTCACGACACCTGTAGATCCTAGGAAGTTCCTCACTTCCAATGAAATCTCCAAGTTTACACCATGAATGTCTCTTATAATCATCACAGAACTAAAGAAACTGCAAAATTGGATCAGAAATACAAACTGCAATGCATAAGGTTATTCAAATCTACTTTATTATTTCCCCTAGTTTGTGACACTGACTCCCCTCCTGATGCTAATACTGGGGTTTTTTACCCAAACATCATGTCAAATACCTACATGCCAAAACACATTCATGCTTGATAAATAAAGACCTTTAAAATTCCAGTATTCTGGCTGTGATTATTTAAGAATACATTTTCCTTTCAGTTAAGACTTGTCTCTCACCTGATTTGCCTGAATATGAAAACTTTACCTTTAAATTGTTATATTTTCATGAACAGAATGAGGTAAAACTACAAAGTAATTCCAAAACCCAAGGAATTTCACCCTAAGGGGTCTTTCATGATACAATAAGAATTTAAAACAAAAATTACAAAATCACTCTAGGTAACGTTCCATTGCTAGCTTTTGTTATGAGATCCATATGAGAACAAACAAAATAAATTCATACCTTTTTTCACCCACAAATGTGGAAATAATTATCTTTTTTACATGTTATGACAGAAAAGAATAATTTGTTCCATTAATTCCTGTTTAAGTTACAGTTAAAATGTATTTTTAAAGTATTTTACATGCTGTGCTAGTTTTGGCCATTCACCTGAAATATAAATCAGGTGTGTGAGAATTGTAAAATTGGAACATTTAGGTAATATAACAAGATTTTAAAATATCAAGCTTTCAAATACCAAATACTTTTTTTTTTATCCTAAAGAACATGTAAAACATTTTGAAGGTCTGATTCACAATCCAGTCTTTGTGACCAGCCTTTCCAGACTGAGTCCAACTGTTTTCCCATGGACAGTCAGTAACATCACCTCCTCAGGAAGCTGAAACAGGTGCCCCTTTTCACTGGCAATGCTCTTACTGGCCATGAACAAAAGCATTTACTTCTCTTAAACTTCACTGTTATTTTTTTTGACATTTTATACTCACTGTGATAACACTGCATCCAAGAATCTTTTGAGCAATTACTACTTGATGAATCATTTAAATCTGTCATTTAGATTGTGCAAGACATTAAAACCAAATATGTGAAAATTATTCCTTAGGACAAAATTTAGCTTTATAAATCTGTTTCTCCAAACTACATTGCCAATCTTTGAGTTACATGCCCATGATTTTTAGTAAGAAGATAAGAAGCAGGTGAAGTAAAAGTAACAACCACTATAAAATGACTGAATTAAGTAAAGAGAAAAAAAGATGATGCATTCAAAACCAAGTTCAAACAGATAACTTGCTTCTTAATTAGCACTTATTAACTATTTGTGGATAGAGTATGAAGAAGAGAATTAGCAAAATACCAGTCAAGGCCAAAGGTGCTAATTTTCCACCAGCAGCAGCTCAAAGGTGTTACAATATGCAGGTCCCAATGGAGTACTGGTAAAGAGAGAGTTTTGTTTTTAAAATTATTACAAATCTTATTTCAGTCAGTAGTTCTAAGCAGCAATCCAAGCTCAGGCACAGTACTTGCCCATAAGCACCTTTTGGTCTGCTCTCAAAGGTGACAGCGCAGCAATCGATGGTCAACAGCAGTTTCTGACTCTTAAGTAAATGCAGGGCTGAACTCAGCCCCATGAAGCTGAAGCTTCACTTGTGCATGGATCTCAAGGTCCCTAGCTCCAAGCCATACACACCAATTCACAAACTCTGCCTCTTATTAACTTTACCTGTGAAACAACTGGGGCTACATAAATCATATACCTTGCCCTGCAAAGGTGGCTGCATAAATACTGGGATCCATCCACCAATACCTCACCCAGTCAGCATCCAATCCATGGATATTGCACTTTCAATTGACCTATTCTAGCAATGACTGAATGAATGAGTACTGATACCTTTACGAGTAAAAGTTCCAGATTGTCACCTAACTTTCCATATGGTGACAGATTTGTATAAAGTCATATGCTTTGCACTTGTTTCAGAAAGAGGCCCTGCTTATGCAAGTACTTACAGAGAAGTTTTATTTTTAGCTGAGATTTCTCACTAACCTCAAACAGGTGATTCACAGGTTACTGCTGCCATTTCTTACCTGTCTCAGTAAGTCACACTGCAACCCAAGCCCCACGAATGGTTCATCCTTTCACTTGAGTATTGCTATTCTAGTTGTAACTAGTTGTGGCTTACTGTGTCTAAAGTCCCTTTAATGGGACTACTGTAAGAAAGGTAATACCATGTTTAAACTTATTTTTTGTTGAAGAGGCATATGATTTTCATGCATAATCTGGCTACTGGAGGGATTCTCAAAGCAGAAGACTCAGTGACAGCCCCAGGATCAGTGCATGAGATGGCACCACGACAATAACAACTGTGGGGGGCGACTTTCTTACATGTCACTTATTGGTAAATGTATCACTGAGTAATACTTGACAATATTTAATGAAAGGAATGCAGAAGTCTTTTACCAGAGGAAACATGTTAAAGTGAGAAACCAAGTGAAGGAGACTCAGTCTTGATCACCAAAAGATGATCTGTTTGTACCACAATACTTCCAAAAGACTGAACAACAACAGCAAAGGGCAGGAGATCTGATCAGGCTTTAGGGGAGCTGCATGTGGGAAGCATGTGGGAAGACACAAGCAGGATTATTTTGTCAAAACAAAAATAATAATTGAACTTCTACATAAAAGCCATTTAAAAAGCCTTATTTATACAAACCTGACAAACCCATTTCAAGACATGCAAAAAGACAATTGCAGAAAAAAGCTCACTGATATTTACTTATTCACACCTCTCCTCCAGATCTGTGTGTGTGACTATGAACATACTCTTATGCCACTTCATGTGTTTGTCTAAAAAAAAAAGGTGTTATTTTACAATATGGTCTTTGGCACAAGTTTAGCTATAAAGCTACATATTTTGCAAACCAAGTATCCATAGTAACTAACTGCACAATAAATGAAAATAGGTAATAACAATCTCAAAATTATTCATAAACAAAACCACTACATATTTGAATCAATGAACATCTGAGCCTGTACATTCCCTTCATTTCCACAATTAAAAATATTTAGTCTAATTAGAGCTAAGCAAAAAATTTTCAAGAAATCATTTACCCTCCAAAAGCAATTTCTATCTTTACTTTTGGAATTCCTGAAAGCAGATTATAAATCTGTCAAAATTCATTCAAAATCAGATCAAATCTTTCTTTCTGTTTCTATTTTTGAACAAAATGAGCCAACCATGAACTAGGTAGTACAAATTCACACCCAAATACTAAAATTGTGACAGTTGCTGAGTCACTTTGGCTGGCTTAAAAATTGAATTTTTTTAGCTTATGGTAGCTTATTGTGATTACATTGCAACATAGAAGCTAAATGTTAATCACAATCCCAAAAACAAGCTGGAAGAAGCTTTGCCCTGGTACAGTAGCAATTAATGGAACAATGAATCTTGCAAAATATTGATTCTTTATTTTTTAGCCCACACAGAAATTGTCATGCACACCATGCTGAGAATTATTATTTTAGGAATCAAATTTTCTTTTCTTGTCCTAGTACCATATCATTATTGGAATAACAACTATCTTTGTTGTAATTCTTTTGCCTCAAATTTGGGACATAAAATAATGGAGCATTTCATCAGTAGGGAGAAAAAAGATACTGCTTTAGGAGATCATTGCAGCTTCTCACAAACCTTCCTTCCAGTTTCTCACTTTGGTAATTCAAGTTGAAAACAGAGTTCAGAAGGCCTGAAATACTATTATTTGCCTGTATATCTCTAGCTTAATGTTTTATTTGCTCAAAGACATCAAGCAATGTATAGATACTAATTAGTTAAGCATAGTTAAGCTGTGAAGAATGCAAATGCAGAACTGAATCACAAAGATGTTGAATGTAACACCAAGGCCACAAAGCACCTTAGCAGCAGTTTAGCATACAAAGGATTTTTTTTCAGTCTTTGACTGTATTCAAAAGATTTACCCTTAGAAAGAAAAAAACCTTAATGTTATTTGGAAAATAACAGAAGTATAAAATCCACGACTGAAATAGGATTCCTGGCTTTACACTTCCCTGTGGCACACGTTGATGGTGCAGTGCTGTAGTACAGCTGCAGGCACAGCATTGGTCATGTTATGCCAGTTAAAGGACCATGTACTATTTCATGTCTTCTGTCTTGGCTGCATGATGCTGTGAAATCAGATGGTAGTTTCGCTGCACTTCCCTGGTGCATTTTCAGTCTACACTTGCCTTTCTCCACTTACGCAGATTACTGCATGCCTGTTAACTGCCATTACATGGCAAACTCACCATACAGAAAACACAAAAGTGAGCAACACAGGGAAAGAAATCTCAGCAGCCAAAACCTATAAAGCACCAGAGTGTTTTTAAAAGCTCAACTGAAAACCAGGAAGGGAAACACCTGAAAAACTAGGGACAAGAGCAACTAAACTAGCACAGAGAGGCTGCACAGCCCACCTTGTCCCCTTGCTGTGGGACATTTCCCATCCTGACACTGCAGCCTGCCTTGGCAGGGGTGATGTTGCCTCTACACCCACAGCACTGGTGGTCAAGGAGTGACTGCTGTGGGCAACAGCTCATCTGGGCCTCAGTGGGTGAGGGGGGCAAGTGGGGAGGCATGTGGGGCTGCTATGTCTACAACCTCAAGCATACATGACTGTGTCAGCCCAGGAAGGCACCGAAGGAAATACACCCAGCACTATACTAGTCAGGCCCCAAATTCAACGCTAACCCCAATGTGACTGGTGTGTGTTTGGTGTGCCCTGGTAGTGTTCATGTTCTCCAAACACTTGTACTTGGGGGCTGAAAAGCTCCAAGTTGGCTCCTGTCTCCTAGTGAGCTGAGAAAGTCACCTGAGCCCAGAGTGGGGCTTCCTGGGAAGAACAGTCACCAGGAAGACCTGAGACTGTCATAAGACTCCCTGGGTCAGTCAGAGCTTCTTATCAGTACCTGGTGGGCACCAGGGGGCCCTGGCCACCTGCCCTGCCCTGAGCCCCTGGGGAATCCCTGCTGCCCCTCACCCCAAGCCCATACAGTGCCATTTACATGTCTTGATTTCTTCAGTGAACCACATCATGGCAAAATATTGCAATGAAAAGATTATAGTACTAAAGATATAATCACAACAGAAACATAATTATTCCAGCCTGACAGCAAATACTTTCTGTTCCTCCTCCTCACCCTCCATGATGGAGGAAGACCTGAAACAAAAAACTGAAGAAAGCAGCTTTAATAGAAAACTAGTGCGCAAACAGATGCCTCTAGAACAGGTGTGACAGGAAAGCCACAGAGATTCTGGTAGAATTTAAAGTATTTTCTTCACTGAAAGTAGAAAACGTGACAAGATCTAAAAGGCTGCCTTCTCCTTTCCCTTATTCCATGAGGAAACAGCCCTCAACAGTCAAACTTTTGCTGTGACAGGCAAAAAAAAATTCACCATCAACTGTGTGTTTTCCAAAATTATAGTGTTCTCTGTATATTGAAAGCATGTGCATTTTCTGGCACCTATACTACCTACAAAGAATTTTCAAAAAAAAAATATTTTCTGTCTGAGAGAACTAAAACATATATAAATGTATGTAAGAAAATAATGCATGTGGGAAAACAATGTATGTAGGAAAACAATCACTGCTCTTCATTTTCAGTGGACAAACACTATGAACTGTTTTTCTTGGAGCTGAAAGTGCACAATTATTTTCCACTTTAGGAGGAGCATGTTGGGATGAATGGTAACTTATTTCTATGGGTTGTTTTCACAGAAGGCCACAACTAGAGAGTCTTAATTCAAATCAATATGCAACTTTTTTTAAAAGTGTGAGAAAAATTTTGGTTTCAGATCCTACACCCATTAGCTCAAGTTTACATCATATCACAAAAATAATGTACACAACTTTCTGGTTCTCTGAAACCTTCATATATGCTTTTACAGATTTGCATACTACATAATATTCTTCTGTAAATAATGCCAAAAGTACAAGGCTTTTTCAAGAAAATAAGGCAATTCTAGTCACATAAATCATAGTCTCACTGGAAATAAAAGATCAGCTTATAACCCTCAGTAACAACACCAAGTAAAAAAAATAAATCTTAAATTCTTGCATGATTCATGCTGCTTTCAAGAACTCTTGTTCAGTCTTCATGCAAGGCAGTCCAAAGTAACACTGTAGATGCCATGAATTTAGGAGTGCAAAAGCATTTACATTAGCACACCAGAAGCCTCATTCTCAAGCAAGTAAGGCTTTAACAAAAGTATAGTGGTTTGTGTTAGCACAGGGTACCTCACCATATGTTTTACCCAGACAGTGTATCTTCTGGAGATTATAACTGAAAGCAGCTGTGACTCAGACAAATCAGAGGAGAATATCCTTCACAGGAAGGAGAAAATGGATTTGACATTGAACACTAAGAATAATCTGTAAACTAGATTCAACTGATGGTTTGTCAGTAAATGCCATGTTATAGAATCTGAGTATTTTATAGAAATGCCAGTCTTGTACAATTCATGCTGTGATGCAGGAGAGTGCATTTAACTTGAAAATAACTTTTATTAGATTTGGGGAGTTTTCTGAATTTTTTTTCCAGTAATTTCCTATTTGTAAGATTTTTTTTGAATGAAGCATCATTCTAAATTGGCATGAGTCAGGCACTTGGAGCTCAACCAGCCACATCATTACAAAGTACATCCAACATCACAAATAAAGACATTTTTCTAAAACTACAATAAATGTTTCCAATAGGGTTGTTAAACAGCCTGCACATCATACTATTGAGTTAATTTGATTTCTCATTTCAACAAACAACTGGAAGATGCCTGCACTAATGTGGCCATGCTTGTAACAATTAGGCCCATCAAACTGAGACCCAGTGGGTGCTTGCAGTACTGAGCCAGCTCCTCAGCCATGCAGATCAGCACAGTTCAAGCAGATTTCACATGGTACTGAAAAAATTCCAACAGTAAAGGATCCATCAGCCAGTGATGAAAACATAATGTAGTTAGGGAGGAAGTTGGTCGCTTTCTTTGTAATGTTAAATATTCTACCTAGGCCAAACTCATTTGCTGAATTCATTTTGTCTGAGATTCACTCTCATTTCTTTTTAACAGGAATCTCTGTTAAGGTTAGAATGAATTAAACATTATTCCAAGAAAGAAAATGGCAATAAGAACATTAATTGGTACCGACAGCAGTTTCATGATACCATCCTATTTTCCTGAACAGCAGTACATTTGTCAAAATGTGAATTCTCTGCTCTGAGAACATGAAAACATAAAGCCAACCAACTCTTATCTGGACTTTTAGAAACATCAGCAAACTGATCAAATAAAAATGTAGAAGATTTATCACAGAAGTCCTTGACCTCTGAGACAGCTTTTCAAACCAGTTAACTTTCCTTCTTAAAGTAGAATAATTTTCTTATGCTTATCTCAGACTGTGTGGGTGGATGAATGAAATCAAGTGTCTGTGAATCTCTCACAAAGATATGATGTCTCTGTTCTCAGGCTCTAACAGCAGCCCTTCGTTTTTTAAACCAACATGCCTGATGAATGATCAATTTTGACCAACACTTTAAATATTAAAAAGAATGTGCACAATTATTTTCTAAAAATACACCAGATACAATCTCTGTCTAGGTTTTTAAACTGTCTAGCTGGAGTCCTACTTTGGCAGCACTCACTGTAGGATCTGAGCATTTCCCAACTAGCAGTCTGCAATTCTGTATTCTGGAAGCCTGTTGTGTCCCAGAAGCTACCCCAACAGCACATGTCTGTTTATTGTCCCATTCTGAAAATCTCTTTCTTCTGAGGGTAACTCTGTGGCTATGCAGAGCTTCACTGATATCCAAGGAAACACTGTGCCTGTGTCAATTAATAATATGTAAGTCTACACTGGATAAATGAATCCTAAGTGAGCATTCTGGCTCGTGCCTTCCCCTTCCTTCGAAAACATGCCAAAATTATATCTATATAGAGCCATTTAGCAGGGAATAGCAGCACTTAGGAAACTTTCAAGAAAATTCCACATTAGTTACCGAATAAAAAGATGTTAGCATCTAATACTCTTTACTTCAGTAAACACAGCAAACTCAAATGCAATCAAGAGGGTACAGAAGCCACACTGTCCCCAAGGACAGAATGTTCAAGGCCCGTGCCAGAGCAACCATACTGGCTGGTGTGCTGCCATGCACCTGCACTGGAAACAGAATCTACAACCAGCAGCAGCTTCCACTGTTTTACATGCTTCCCTGAACAAAATTAATTTTCTGAAACATGTGAGTCAAGTGTGTGACCTAGTATTGACACTGTCAGATGAATCAGTTTTAGATAGCCTGTAAGCAACTTCAGACTTCCTTGTTAAAAAAAAAAATTAACCTAAATATTTAAAAGAATAGATTGTAAGGTATGGTTAGATAATCAGGCACGGCGTAGTGACTTACATTAGCATTAAATTACCCAGTTTACCTGTCATGAAAGAGAAGCATGCAACAATCAGTTACTGCATCTCAGCTCAAGGGTAGTAACTTCTTAAGACATGCTAACTTAATAATTGACAACCATCTTCTCAGAATTCTAATTTACATGACATTGCTTCAGCAAATAGATTACGCAGGTTGCAAATGACCTTCAGGGATATTATTGTATTACTTAAAATTGTAACAATGCAAATTAGGACAGGCCCTTGGCTATACACTCAGTCACAAATCATTATTCTAGTGGTGCCAAATGTAGAATTCATAACATACAAACAGGGCTTCCAGAAACTGTGGCACATCAGTAAAAATATACCAGAATATAACAGTTACTACATTCTTGGATTTTATTGGTGAGACACTGGCACAGGTTGCCCAGGGAAGTTGTGGATGCTCCAACCTTGGCAGTGTTTCATTCCAGGTTGGATAAAGCCTTGAGCAACCTGCTCTGGTGGGAGATGTCCCTGCACAGGACAGGGATTTTGGGCTGGATAACCTCTAATCTCCATCCCAACCCCAAAACCTCTATGATTCCACCTCTCCTCCAGCCCCTAAAATCCTATGATTTTCTTTTCCAGCGTCACATAAGAAGATTAAACAAAATGCAGAGAATATAGGAAGATTGTGGTAAAGACTGTGAGTGAGAAAAGAGACATGGCGTTGTTTGCCTCCAATGCTCACTAATTCTTGCAGTAAAATTACCAAGAATCCAAGCACCAATTTTCAAACCTTTGACTTGCAACATAATTCCTCTGTGGTGTTGGTCAAATCTCTTATCCTTTCTGTGACCCAGAGCTCTGCATTTAATAGAAATTGTTTGATCCAACTCCACAGCTCTGTGTTCCAGTTTGCTTTGTTTTCTCCCTGTCCTGTGAGGCTTACAGTACCATTTCATAAGAATGTGATGCAACAACAGCAAAAAGCTCAGACCCTTTGTTCTTGTTTCCTACAATTTGTTCTAATGTCACACCCTGTTTTCTGCAGTGAATAAGCTCAGAGTCAAGCTACAGCCAAATATCTTGGAATGTACAATCTGTTCATCTGACATAAGCCCAAAACAACTAAACATCAGTGTTTCAAACATATCTGAACTGTTATCCAGAATTAAGTGACTTTGATTAGACTGTCTCATATAAGGTTGACAGACAGATGCCAATTTTTCAAACACTGTTATGCAAAAATGTGCTTCTACGTGAAAAAGATACCCAGAGGTCTTTCCTCAACTATTGTGGATAATTCTAGCTTCTATTTTTTCATTTGTAAGACCCATGACCTTCTGTAATGTTGCTTAACCAACTGTGATTTCCAATTATTTTAGGGAAGAAAACAGCAAGCTTTCTTAAATGCAGCTTTACAAGGTAGCAGCATCCTGAGTGACAGATAAAATTACTACAGTTATGCTTATTGTAAATGAAGTGCTTATCAGGGAAAGATTGTTTTAACTCAATTATACTTTCAGCCAAGAGGAAAACAAAGTATAAATATCAAATATTAAGTGCTTAAAGAAGCCCTCAGTGTTTCATGGGAGGAATGGTACAAAAGTTCTCTCAAAAGAGGCCCTGAATACTTCCTGCAATTTCACTTGCTTGAAACCAACTGAAATGAGAAACCCCCTTGCCCTTAATAATCATGAAATATTGTCATCACTGAAAAAACAGATCTAAATTTTTTTTACTGCATGTGTTAATATGTAGGAAAGAAGCAATGAATTTGTAATTTTTCAAGAAATTGCTTATAATGTGTCTCAAACATCCCCCATCAAAACTGTTTCATGTATTGAGAAGTAAATTCTGTCTTCAAGGATAATTTTGTCCTTGGTCTTTAATGCCACCACAAGAAGTTAGGAAGAGGAGAGTAACATCTGCTATCATAGGCAGATTCCCAGTACTTCCATGACTAAGATAATTCTGTCTTTAGCATCTACCCTGTAAGACTCAAAACCATCATGCATTGGTATTACAAGGACAAACTTTATACTTGGTCTCTGAACAGGCTGAAAGAAGTCACAAAAAAATGTTAGTTTGCTCATCAGCACAGAAGTAGGTAAAAATCTATTGGCTGTCTTGCAACCTGTGATGCAAAAAACCACCACTGTTTCTCAATTTTCAGCATTAGAACAGTAGAGAAACAGATTTCCCATGTTCAGCACATTAACACAAGTTATAAGCCACAAGCATCTGACACAGAGCTCATGACACTCAATGGAAGAACTCCCACTGACTTCAAAGTGTTTTGATCCACTGCTTTCCTATATGAGCCTGAGAGTAGATGCTTTGCAGAAAAAGAAGAAATAGAATATAATTTCATAATATTATTTAGTCAGTCCTTTGACAGAAGAACATCTAACTCTCTAAGAATGGAATTTTTCCCTTCCATTCCTAAGGACATTTCCTCCATTTTCTGTTTATAATCATTATATTTTAATAGCAAATGCTTTTGTAAAAAACAGATTATAATCTCTGAAAAATTTGCTATGTTATTAAACAGAATTTCCACTACTGCTGGCAGAACAACAATCATATATACACCAAAAAGCCACTAGGAAGAAAGGATTCTGGGTTAAAATCATCTTCAGCCGTACTTTAGGGCAGCATTAAAATTTTATGCTGAACTAAGCAAAAAAAACAAATTCTGTTGCTTGCATATTCATCATTACCACCCTTATTGCAGACCATTTTGTGCTAGTTCGGTAAGTCATTCAAAGGCATTTGCCACTACAAAAAAAAGCAATAGTAGGATGATCACAAGTGTTTGCAAGACAACTGTCTATGTTTCGATAGGAGTGATATGTGGCCCTGTAGGAAAAGTGCCTAATTGCTCATAATCAGAAATTAAGCTCAGCCACATTCAACCCCTGTGACCTCCGAGGACCACCTGGAATGCAAGGGGGTTTATGTTCTGCCAAATTTCTGTATACTTAATGCAACAGGTCCATCTCTGCCATCACCTTCTACTCACTACAGTACCAACTACTGACAATGGCATAACCATCCATCATGCACTTGTCCTCCACAAAAGTTGCAAGCAGAGTGCCAGGTGCTACCTGTTCAGCATCACAGCAAAATGCTAGTTTTAGAAATGTTCGTGACTTATGAAGTCAAACCTACCTTTCTATATTACAGTGTTGATTCCAAGTTTTAGAATCCTTTTAATTGACTGGACATGGCAAGATAGTCACCAAGGAATGACAAGAAAATGCAATCAGTAAAGTTTATAAATTGCAAACTGGAGATGAAATCACACTGATCTTCTGAATGATGCTGCAATGTTTCCTCAGTTCTGTACTATTAAATTTTCATCTGAATTTCAACTGTTGTGCCAGGACTACCCATCCTCATCCCTACACTAGGAATAATCCTTCTGACTTGTGGACAGTCCTTCACCACTCACCTCAGCTAACTGGCTATAGCACAAAATGCCCTTGTTCTTCCTGCTCTTCCTCAGGTCACACATTTATGACCATTTCCTCCTGTGAAGAATAGATTCTCAAAGCCTAAATTTCATTTTATGGTCTCATGGATACATTGAGAGAAATAACGTGAGG
Source organism: Acanthisitta chloris (assembly GCF_000695815.1). Lineage (NCBI taxonomy): Eukaryota > Metazoa > Chordata > Aves > Passeriformes > Acanthisittidae > Acanthisitta > Acanthisitta chloris. Next base: position 94,529 of record NW_008686398.1, read on the forward strand.
GACAGGTCTTCCGCTGTGGCATCACCTTGACAGGAAATTCTAAGTGCTGCAGCAGTTAAAATGAAGGACGGACTTACTTATTGAATGATTATTAAATCAGTCTATCTGATAAAAGCACCTGTTCTGGAAAAACGTATGTCTGTGTTTCATTCAACTACATAGGAAAAATAAATGATGTTAACTGGATGACTCACCAATACAAATGTATATCCTGAAGCATTAGACTGACATTTAACTGCACAGTATTTTTCCTGATGTTCTGGTTGACTGAAAATGTCCCTCAGTGACTCAGAGTTTAAGCATACAGAACTGCCAAATGGCTATATACTTACTAAGGAAATCAGATCACAGGCACCAGAGAGTACAGAACCCTATGGTCCATTAACCTGTGCAATAACCCTTATGAGGTGGGTTGACCCAGGCCAGCAGTGAAGCACCCACCCAGCACACAATCCCCACCACCACCTCAGTGGGATGAGGAAGAGTCAGGACGAATAAAAGCAAGAAAACTTGTGGGTTGAAATAAATACAATTTAATAACCACACCCTGACCCATACCCCATGCCAGGGGTTTCTACTGTTGAGAAATATGGTATATGGCATGGAATATCCCTGTGGCTGAGTTGGGTCAGATGTCCCAGCTGTATCTCCTCCCCAGTCTACTCACTAGGAGAGGGCAGAGCATGAACAAGAGAGAGCCTTGGGGCTGTTCCAGCACTGTTCAGCAATAGCCAAAACATGAGTGTGTTTCCAATACTGTTTTAGTCACAATTCCAAAACACAGCACCATAGGGGCTGCTATGAAGAAAGCTACCTCATCCAAACCCAGTCCAGTCCAGTACATCTGTAACTATTCTGTCTGCTGACAAACTAAGAAGAGTCGCTGTCCTGAATACTCTCTAGTGCTCACTGCTCTTCTCTTCCACAATTACTGTCCTAGGTTACAATGGTATGTATTCTATTATAATCTCCACAAGCTGTTACAGCAGGTGGGGCAGTGGTCATTATCTCCTATTCATCCCTGATGGCTCCCTCAGGGGCTGTCTCTGTTTAATGGGCTGTCAAGGACCCACCGAATGACCCATAGAATTACATAGTCCCATTGTGAGATGCTTCACCCCAAGGGGGGGAAGTCAAGCATTCCCACAGGGATATAAGCTGGGGTTTGGACCAGCACAGAGACCTTTGCTTGCTGGATTCCCAGAGAACAAGAGCTGCCACTGGACCTTCAGGTGAAGACCAGACCTACAGGATCACTGCTCCAACAGACCCATCACTCCAGCAGGACTGCAGCCACCATGTAATCAGACTACTACCAGCACCCTGACTGACAGGGTGTCAGGTTGCTTTCTGACTCTGTCAGTGGTTTCTTTTTGTACTTGACAAACCTGACATCTCTGTTGCCATCCCATGCCATTCCTGACTGCTCAGTAAGGCAAGGACATAACCATTACCATAATTATTTTCCCTTTCCAGATAAGATGCAGCTCACATCTACACTGCTGTAGATGATCCTCCACATCTGTGGGAGCTGATACACTAAGGGTACATTATTGAAACAAATGATGCTTTTTCATTTTCACACCACTATTTCCTATCTTTCCTTCTGGCAGACTGAAAACATGTCTTCAACTTTCAAAATCCAGAGCAAAACGTTTTGCAGATTTTTCTGAGGTTTTTTTATATTCTTCTGTCATTGTTTTCAACCATCAGGAACCACATGACCATTTCCTACTTCAATCGCCTCATTTCTTGCTCAAAGGTTTCAATGATGATTTAGTTATTCTTATCTCTTAGAACTTTTAATCTGTTTATTATGGTTAAGTGCAAGGTCGAAAATTAATTTTTTAGGAAATAGGAGGTGAATCTGTCTGACTCTCATTCACTTAGCAAGCATATATGACATGCTGCTGAGCTGTGAAATTTTCAGATTTCAGGTCCTTCATTCTGTCCATAAAAGGCCAAAAACTCACATGATAACGTTTTTCAGTTAATATTTCACATAGTAAAAAGCACTAAAATTAACAGAAGTCCAGCCAGTGATCCGTGTCGAGCTACAGTACACACAGCATGCTTGTTTTTCAGTTAATATTTCACATAGTAGAAAGCACTAAATTTAACAGAAGTCCAGCCAGTGATCCATGTCGAGCTACAGTACACACAGCATGCTTGAAATACATCTTCAGATATTTCTGTCTCACATTTAGCTGGCACTGCAAAGATCTGGGCTGCTTAAGGCATGTGCAGCACAGCAAGACTTACACCTGGGGTATACAAGTGTATCAGTTAGAGTTTAGGAACGGAATAGCAAGTGCAGGTTGAAGTGATTAAAAATCACTGTGCTAAAAATTCTAGCCACATGAAGAACAGAAAGTTTAAAGAAATTGGTCGCAATCTATTCTACCAAAAATCTCAGCCTTCAGGGAAAAGACACAGAAGGAGCTACTGAGTGGATGGTCAAGTTAGCAGAGGTGGAGTTGAAAAGTTTTGAGGGTCATGGCTAAATTCTCCTGTATTTGCACTCGCAGACCCAGAGCATTTATCTTTCCAAAAGATGTTTTAATTCAGCCTTAAATTATTAGCCTCAATGAAAGATGTGGTGTTGAAACCTTGCAGTCTGTGTTTCACAAAAAGAAAGACTGGATTATCACACTAAGTATTCTGATTTTCAGAATGAGAAAAAGAAAACCTTAACCTCTTTGACTGTTGCCTCAAAATTAAATATATAAACTTCAGTTTAAACCTTTTAGTATGCATCTTCATGCCACTGTCCAGTACAATTCTAGCCATTTCACTGCAATCTCTGCTCATCAGAGACCTATGCTTTTAAATAAACACAGCCTGGAAAGCCTGCCTGAGTTAAACTCCACTATACATTCACCAAAGCTCCTTTCTTTGTTTCCTTTACCTTTGTCACATACAATGTCTCAAGTAACCAATATTAAGAAGCGCACATTAGACATAAGAATGTATGTCCTTTACATTTAGAAAGATAAATATAGCAGCAAAGGATTGTAGGAAAAAAGTAGTATCTTTCATAAGAGTGATTGATGTTGGAGGAAATAAGTAAAGTTTTGATCTTTTTTTCCCAATTACATCAGATGATCTAACAAAAGCCTACTCAGTCTACAAGCCTCAATTCTTTCTTTTGACATTTATGGCTACAACACAGCTCCTAAACCCAGGATCTCTCACAGCACTGTATGGAATTCACAGCTCAATGCTTCAGTGACACTCTCGTATTCTCCCACTAATACTGATATATACAACTCATATTGAGTTGCAGAAGTAATATGAGCCAAATTCTGCTTTTGCTTAGGACACACCCCAAGCTTTTATTCACTTTGCCATGATCTGTGTGGTAGTATTACAGAGTGGAAAGATGCCTCACATTTCGAATGCATTTCCGGACATTTTATGTAAGTAATGTATTTATCAATTTACATAATCACAGATCAAATTTCTTTTTGAAAGGATTTTGCCTTTCTGAGACACAATTTAGTTTTCTGGTTTTCTAGCTCATACGAAAAGCCTTTAGAGACCTTATTAGACTTTATTAGGATCTTTCCAAAATCTTGATGTGTCACTTAAGAAGTATAAAACCATCTACCATTTGCACATAATCTTCCATCTGAAAGTATAAAAAAATTCACTACACAATGTATTTCACCTGTCCATTGCTTGATACTGTAATTTGTTAAATGAGAGCATTTCGAAGCAGCACATTAACTGATGCTGCACAGGCAAAAAACTGTCACACTGCAATACGGCCTGGCTAGGTGGACACACTGCCCTCAAGGGGAAACATTACCCTAATTCCTGTTCCTTCCTTCCATCTCTCCGTTATACTCTTATTTGCAGACTCTTCCTCATGAGAAGTAACATGAGCCAAATTATGCCTTTAAGAAACTGTGTCCTCACACTCTGCCACTTAGTCATCACTACAAAATGATTAATTTCATTTTCAAGATAGTTAATTTGCATGTCTTTTTATCTGATATATATGTGGGCATTACTCTTTCTTGGAAATACCCACTCAGGTATGGCAGTACCCCCAAACACAGTAAAAAGGAAGGCCATTTAGGAAGTCACTTTCAGTATTAAGTTACAATTTTCATTATTAATATGTAATACAGAATTTATACTCAAAGCTCCCAGTGAACTAGAATTGATGAACATATTTACAATGAGTACTTCTCATGAAGTGTATGATTTACAGAGTTGAGTAGCAATTGTTGAGATGCTGTAAACAGGAAAAAGCCAGCCAAGCTAGAAGGAATGTGCTAATTAAAGGATACAAATTAAATGCAACTTAAAAGCAGACAGATAAGGAGAAGGGAAAATCTTGGCCCAAAACAGGAAGGAAGGAAGGAGTGTGTGTACCCCTTGCTAAATTTGCATATCATATCCCAAGGCCCAGCTGCAGCTAGCAGGGGAGGGAAACACTGATCCTTCACATCTCTATTTAGTGCAGGTCCCCAGGCAGCTTTCCTATTGAAAAAGATCTAGGAAGGAAGTTGAAAAGAAGGATGGTAAAAGGAACAAAAGAGAAAGTGAGGGAGTGGAGCTCAGAGCAGAATCTACTCCAAGGGAAGGGCGGTTTCTCAGCAATTCACTCTGCAGATAGAATCCAAGGACGGTCAAAGTCATTCCAGTCAAAACTAAGACAGTGACTAGGGAAGAGGAAAAGTTCAGAGGCTGAGCAGTGGCATCACTGTATGGGTTAAGTATTTAGGCAAAGCAAAGTTTGTAAGTAAAGCTTCTGCCTTTCATCAGAATAACTGATACAGTGTGGAGGGGGGGAAAAAAAGACAAGTTTTTGGCTTACACAAGCCTTTCTTCAAGTGAGGTGCCAAGGTGTGATGCTTAGGGGCAGTGTGTGAGGAAGGACCTTCAGTTCTGGTACTTCAATATGGCACCTTGAACAAGAATTACATCACAGATATACCTGACCACATGCTTTTTAATTCCTTGTGTAACATTTTTTCTCATTCTGTAATGCAATACCTAACTTACTTTTACTTCATTATTTTCTTTTTACTTTCCCTAGCCATATGAGTAACTTCCAAATACAGATAGGCAACTCCCTATTCCTGAGGACACAACCATCCTGCTTACCCTAATTGCCAGTATAGTCTTATTTTCAACATCTATTTTATGGTTGTGAGGATGTGAAGTGCGTCCTTCCCTCGAGTTGTAACTGGTGCCACAAAGAACAGCAGGGACACGTGGGTATGAAAGAAGGCTTTAGCAAAACTTCACATACCTTCCATGAGCAACAAGTTCTGGGAAGATGGCCTCTACCCATAGCAATATCCATAGATGTACAAACAGGTGTAGAATTTGGTGGCATAGTCCAAAGTCCCACAAAGTCCATAGTGAACCTGTTGACTTAGGGGACTTTGCAGCAGGTCCTTAAATCCGACAAATCCATGAAGCAACACCAACTGATGTTGCAGTTTAGATCTGAAATAACTCTAATGATTTCCCTGGTTTTATGTTGCAAGTGTCCCTTGGTATTCAGATAGCTGTTTTTTCTCAAACCCAGTCTGCCAATAGTGGAAATGAGGACTCAAGAGGAAGCACTTAAAGTCATTAATAATCATTATGGGCTGGGTTTAATTTAACATGGTCTTAAACATTATCTGTGGTCTTGGACTACTTCTCTGAGGTTTACTGGAAATTTATTAATCTTGGGGAAAAAAACATACTGATAATGGAAGGAACAGACAAAAGCACCTTGGGAAAAAAAACATGCTGATAATGGAAGGAACAGACAAAAGCAAGAGTGTTTTTAAAACTGCAGAACCCTAGAGTTGCTGGGTTTGATTTATTTTTAAAAAGCTAAGAGTTATTTTGCCCAAACTCTGAAGCCTAAAGAGAATAACAGACAGAAAAAATATAAATAAATAATGCTTTTGGCCTTTTTGAACTCTGTAAAGATCTAAATTACTGAAGGTCTTGAAAGTCATTTCTTCAGCAAAGGGAGCAAACAAATTAAACCACCATTCTGCTATTCCCCTGTGATATCTGTGTTGGTAAATGGTCTCCAAATAACATAAAAGAGAAAATTTTCAACTGTTGAGGATCAGAAGGATTTTTCAGAGGTTCACTTTAATTAGGTTAAAGCTAAGAATATGTCCTATAAACTAATACCAAGTTCTTAGTCAACCTTTTCACATTTTTGCCAGTGGGTAAACAAAGATACAGGCCCTAATCAGTGCTCCCAAGTGTTTGTTAATAAACTCTGAGAGGACCAAACTGCCAAAATTGTCTTTCATAAATGGAAACCTTCCTTGTAAAGAGGTTCTTTGTCTCCATATCAGATCTTTATATGGCTTAATGTTGCTTTTATCACTTCATTGCTTTTGTTACTTTTCCATGTGGGAAATGTTTTGATTAGATACCTTCAGAGAAACTTCCTTATCTTCCACAATAGCTATTTCTGCATTTACAGTGATAATGCAATCTCCATAATCCTGAATTTGTAGAATTTTGTCATTATTTTATCATAGTACCTGCACTAACAGCATCTTCATGTAGCCAGCTTAGCAATTATGAGTGTAGTATTACCATTTAACAATGAAGTGTAAAGTTTGTGACTAAAATAGGAAACTGGATCAGAATCTCAATTTCAATAACAGAATGCATCATTGTGGCAACACTAAGCACACTCTTTAGTGAACCTTGAGTATTCATCTAGACCTGTGACTACGATGATGTTTCTGGACAAAGATTTTGATTTAAATCTTTCCCAAGAATGCTCTAAGCAAGCAAGGAGGCAGACTCTCTCTTACAGTTGCCTAAGAGTGTACTTGATGATCTTTCATGATATAGCTGCAAGGCCATTGGACTGCAACTCACGCAGGTGCATTTAAGCAAGTTAGATTAATTTTAACAACTAATATTCAATCCAACCCAAACAGCAGTCAAGGCAGCTGCACTGTGATGCTGGCCAGCTAGCTGTGTGCAGGTGAGCTTGTACAGCCTACACTGGCATGTATGTTATGAGAGTTATGCTGTTGGACTACATCTGGGCAAGTTTACTGGTGCAAAGCACATGTCTCAGCTAAGTGCTGAGATAGCTTTATGTTGTACATGTGCAAGGTGGGTCAAGGATGCTTACTCAACTGCTTCAGAAGACAGGCAGGGACATGTAGGACTCTCTCAAGGCAGGAGGACTCCCCAACAGAATACAGACGTGATCAGGTAAAATGCTTATGTTTATCTTTCCCAAAAAGAAGTACCTGCCTATTGTATACTGTAGCTGTCAGTTGGACCTAAAAATCTGCAGACCTGTCTGTCACATAAAATCATTCTTTTGCTACTTCCAAGATGACATATTATGCTAACCCTTTGCCAGACTGGTTGTGAATTACATTGCTTTGACGTTCCACCAATGCAGCCCTCTGCTAAGAGGGCTGCAAACAACAGCCATCACACTGAATTCAGTCCCACTTGGATCTTATGTGGCATTTTTACAAATTCAATCATTATCAGTACATTTACTGAGAACAGACCTAAGTCAAAATCTGAAGTACAGTAACTGAAGTCTGGTAGAGGAAATTAATTTCAGAGAAGATCAAGCAGGTGATCCAAAATATTCCAGTAAGGAGCTAAACAGCTTGGTTTCTTCCTGTTTAATTGAAATGCCAAATTGTAATCACTGATCTGCTCCTCATCATAATCTAGAAAATCTACAGCATACCATGCAGTTCTTAAGCTTTCAATTTATGTTTAAACAAAAAGCAAATGAGCACATACATATCTGGATTGATATCTTGAGATGAAATTGTGGTTCTGTTTAAATCAGTGGAAGACTTGTCATTGACTTATGTACTCAATAATGTCAGTAAGTACTTTTTCACATAAAAGACTAAACTTTCAGAATAAGCATGAAGGGACTGGCTTTGAAACTAAATTCAGAATTTCTTATTACTTTTGTTCTTCTCCCTCCAAAAGAAAAGAGAAATCAATATAGGTTAATACTATGTTTATATTTCTGCCATCCTGTTTTAAATCTAAAGTGAAAGGGGTTGTTTTAACATTGCAAATGCTTCTTTCCTCCATAGAACTGTAGATCAAGGTCTGACATAAGAAAAGTGTAACTCTATAGGGAAACTGAAAAATATTTAAAGCATTTTTTCATCATCTTCAAACACATGGAGTTCATTGCATAGATTTATTACTATTAATTCACGATGTGTGCACTCACACATTTTTTTATTTTTGTGTCCTGTTCTTTATGATTGCATCAGTGCCAGCCTCCTCCTTTTTCTTGGGAACTCCACCTCGCATCAAATCCCTACTTAGTCAACATGTGCATCAGTCCAAAAGGTAGGGCAATGATGAGGGCAGCAGGAAACACTGTTTCCTAGGTCTAACTGGCTTTCACGGTCAGTGCTATTCTTCTCTGCCTGATAACATCCTTTGTTGAGAAGAGATATTTCTCAGCAGTGGTCAGAGTAAAGAGCCCTTGGAAAGCAGGCAGGCGTGACCTTCTTCTGCCTGCACAATATATTCCCTGAATAAACCCTCAAAACTCCCTACCTGTTCCAGAAGAATGAAGACTGAATTGAGACTAATTCTAAAGAGCTCATTGAAAAACAAGTGAAAGTGACAACAGATCCTTTCCCCCTTCTTTTGGTTTTAGTGCTTTCTCAAAGTAATTTTGTGCAAATGCAGAAGCATACAAGCACTGAATTTATGCACTGTTTATATAATACTAGGCAACATGACAGCTACTAGGCAATTTGATCAGAGAGGATGTTTGATCACATAAAGCAGGAGCCTGATTCAATCAAAAAAAGAGGTACAATTTACCCTTAAATATATTAAGCCCAAAATTAACACACACCAAAGTTTGCATTAAATTATGGAATGAGTCATATATAAAATAAAATAAAATAAAATAAAAT
>NW_008686399.1:0-6110 GCF_000695815.1 Acanthisitta chloris
CATTTCACCTTGTGTCCCGCACTGGTGCTGAAGCTGTCCTCCCTTTTGGCTTCCCCTCCCGAGCCCTGCGCGCTCGCCTAAGGCAAGTCCCCTCATCAGGCGTCGTGTTCCTTAGGGAAGAGGCAGAGAATCCCTTAGCACTGAGTGTGTGCCCAGCAGGGAGCTATAGCGAGTTGATGTTTGTAGACAAAAGAGCCTTTGGCAATAAAGCACAGTGTGCCAAGTGCAGGCAGACGGGAATGCAGACAGAAGGGCCCGTTGGGGTGCTGCTGTATTTTTACCGTGAGGTTGCCCAGAGGAGCTGTGGGTGCCTCACCCCTGGAAGTGTCCGAGGCCAGGCTGGAGAGGGCCCTGAGCAGCCTGGGCGAGTGGAAGGTGTCCCTGACCCTGGCAGGGGATTTGGACTAGATGGTCTTGTAAGTTCCTTTCCAGTCCAAACCATTCTGTGATTCTACACACTAAAGCATGTTTATCATCTAGTCTTCTGGAAAAATGGGGCAATGCATTGCCAGTAGTAGTAAAGCCATTCAGTCACATCACACAATGAGCATTCATCCTGTTCAGGAGGATGTTTTTCCTGTCAGAGTAATTTCTTTAATTTGAACTGTTCTAGTAACTCCTGCACCAGTAGAAACAGTGCTAATAATGGGAGCTGAGAGGCCTTCTCATAAAGCTGCCTGATGCTTATTGAATGGTGTGGGTTGGATTTTAAGTTCATCAGTAATTTCTTCCAGCATTCTGGATTTGTGTCATCTTTGAGAACAGCTCTCGGTTTTATGCCTTTGGGTCATTCCTCCATGCTTCAAAAGTATCCTGGAATCTACCTGCTTACCCTAGACTTTGTGACTAGGGTGGTATATGTGGATTGAATGTGGTTTTTGAAAGCCATGGGTTTAACTATCATCTCCTCAGTAAATGTCTTGTTCTGGAGGTTGGATTCTTATCCCCAGAGGAGTGTGTGTTGCTGCTCACAGGTAATCATGCCTCCTCTGCTTGAAAAGGCATGTTCTCTTGTTCAATAGGCATTACTGATCTGATTGATCAGAGTCAAGGCCCTGAACTAACATTGGGATGGAGCTGAGGTTTGACTATTTTAGTGGGAAAGTGAGGAAACAAAACCAAAAAAAGCCTGAATTGCTTCCCTCTTAGCTTTCAAAAAGTTCAGACTACTCTGCCTACTCCCTATAGGATAGAACATAGCCAGGTACTGATCTGAGAGGAAGAATCAAGCTGAAGGTGAAAGGCTATCGTCAAAAGATGTTAGCCGGTTGTGCTTTTAACACCAAGTGAATGTAGGCTCTGTGACTCAGTATTGCTGTGAGCAATAAAAGAGATGTTGGCAGATGCCCTCTGAAATAGAGAACAGTTTTCTTATCTCTTTGAAAATATTTTTTTCTGTGCAGCTGATGTACCTTTGGTGTAGTTCTGCTTGAACTTGAGGCAGCAATCCATGTATATAGCCCTGGCCAGGCTTCCATTTGTCATGGACTAGGTTTTCCCTCAGATTCTGCAGTTTAGGGATGTTGTGGAGGTCCACTTGTGATTCCCCTGTTTTCTAAGCATCTAGATTTTTGTAGCTCTTTGGAGCATTTGATGATTTATAGCCTCCCTATCTATGTCTAGCTAAATATATGATATACAGCCTCTATATATAGAATATAGCCTCTAGCTGTTATCACAAAGGTTTCTCAGATTTTTTTCAAACCACCACAGGAGGCTAGCTTGGGAAAAATAGGGTCAGGGGAGGCTAGTGCCAAAAGAAGTGCCTTCTGCTCTCAACTCCTGTCCCCAGTAGCACTGGCCAGGTGGTGCCTACTTCTAGGCTCCAGCATTTGTCTTCTTTAAGTCTCTGCTTTTTTTTTTTTCCTGGATTGAAGTGACCTGCAAACAATTGAAGCATCCAGGATACTAACTGCACATTGTTTGACTTGTACTGTAGGGTGTGGCACTTCTTGGAAACGAAAATGAAACTGGAGAAATTCTTGGGAAGAGTACTGAAGTGTTTGGGTTAATAGAGGAACGAATTGCTGACTTTTCTGGGAGTTGGGCAAGCTCCTTTCTCTGAAAGATTCCCCTCCCAGCAGAGAGCTGATGTGTTAGGAAATACATGCAAGTAGAGATGAGGACTTTCAGAGGTTTTATGATTTAACCGATGTATGAAGAAGGGGCTGAAATCTGGCAGGGACTGCTCTTCTAAAGGTATTGTGGCATAGCTCTTGGTAGGTTTGGACTTGTCTAGCTGCTTTTTGAACTTCCATTGGCAGCATCCACACCGTGCCATGGGAAGGAATTCCATAGGTGGCCATCTGGTTCATGAAGTTTCTCTTTCACTTATTTTGACCTTCACATGTGCAGCCTTTGATAGGTGTCAGAAGAAAATGTGATTCTTTATTCCCAGTTTGGTTTTGTCATGATTTTGTAGACCTCTGCTGTATCTTTTTCTCAGTCCTTTTTTTGTCCATCCTGCAGAACCCCAACTGTGGTAGTTGTTGCTTGTGTGGAACCTGCTCTGGCTTTTGGTGTGAACCTTCTTTGTAATTACAAGAGCACTACTAATTTTACTGTATCATTTTTTAAGTGGGTGTATTAGGGAGGAAACTGTCCTTCATGCAGTGTGGGAGAGTAATGTATTGTTGTCTTGCACAGTTCAATAATTATATTCTTCATCTTAGTTTTTAAATATTTTTCTTATAACTTTTGATATCCAGTCTGGTTTATTCACTTTTGGAGATTATCCAGTAGATGTTTACATCAAGCTGTTAGGTGTAGCCACAACACCTCATTCCTGAGTAGAATGTTGCATAGACGAATGGCCTTGCTCCAGTGATCATCAGTGTGAAATTAAGTTCTCTCTGAGCTGATAAAGTCTGTAGCTCTTGCCTTTACTGGCACACTTTACAGACACTTAAGAGAGCTTTGAAAATGTTTAACTTGACTTAAAGGATAAAACTGGATAAGTAGCAAATTGAGAATTTTTCTCTAAAAAAGAAAAAAACAAACTTACCCTCTGCCTGCCAGGGGTTTTCTCAGCTATTGCCAATGTACTTTATTTCACTTTTTTAAATGAATTTCTCAAGTAACAGCTTATTGTGTGTGTGTGTGTGAATGTTTCAGGAAGTGCTTCAAAGATCATCAGAAGATGTATTTCCAACCATGGAAAGTCCAGTTGAAGAGATGGATACCTCTGATACCCAGTGGGGCTGGTTTTATTTGGCTGAGTGTGGTAAATGGCATATGTTTCAGGTAAGTGCCTATGAAGCTGTATTAGCTGTGATGGATTCCATACATCAAACTGCTCAATTTGTCTAAATGTGCTTTTTCATTTCCTTTTGAAGACCGATTCAAACAGTCATTGCTCTATTAGCAGTGAAGACATTGAGAGGAGCTTCCGAAAAAACCCACACGGTTCTCTGACTTTTACAACTGCAAAGTTTAACTACACACTAGATTTTTCTGGTAGGTATCTTTTCACAGAGTCAGTTTAAATCCTGCAAGGTGCCATGCTTACCACTTCATTTGTTCTTTCTGCAAGTTACCGTCCTCATATCTAGCGCAAAAACGTGATTGAAAATGTCATCTTTACTGGAGAGTTCACAGGAGTTTTTAGAAGTAGCTGCTGCTACATTTTTAAAGTGTAGTTTATTAATAAAGTAACATGTCTTGTTTCGTAGCACTGCATCGTGTCACTGCTGCTTGCCTCAGCTGCAGGTGGTGTGTAGCATACAGCTGTTGAACTGGGAAGTTTGAGCCTTTTTTCTTTAATGTGCAACTGCTTGAAAAACCTCTTCATTCAGAGTCTGTAAAAGAAACGTTGCTATGAAGTTTTCTGCAAAATACTGGCATCAAAGTGGTTTAATAATTCAGCAGGTAGTTGAAGCCAGTTCTGTTCTCAGAATAACAAGGAGATAGGCAAAAAGATTTTCTAGTAGATTGTAAAGCTCTTACTTATGCTGTACTGTATTCCAGGTTCCTAATGTATGTAACTAACTATAAATGTAATCTGTCCTTTGTTCAAGGGTGTGTTCTAATAACTTCCCTTTTTGAACTTTTCCTTTTGTAGATTGTTTATTTTCTGATTAAATTACAAAACGGCTATATGCAGATATAGGAAATCATAGAAATAAATATATATTCCAATATACTCAATTTCAAATATTTCAAATACAGAAGGTAGGTACTGGGTAAAACAGCAGTGTACGAGGAGTAAAGCAGAATGTAACAATGCAAGGAGTTTTATGTTTACTTGTGTTGAAATGTCTTACAAAAACTATGTTTTGCATCTCGAATAAAAACACTAAATGCAAATGTTAGAGTAGATGTTTACATCAAGCCGTTACATGTAACCGCAACACCTCATTCCTGAGTAGATAGAATGTTGTATAGATCAATGGCCTTGCTCCTATGACCATCAGTATGAAATTAAGTTCTCTTTTTATGTTTCTGTTTGTAGGTGTTCTATTAAGGATAGTAGCAATATTCTTTGTTATCCTGTTAAAGTCAGTGAAAGCTTTGCCAGTGATGTAGTGGGGCTGAATGTTACATGGGTATTTAAAAAATAAACATTTTATGTGTATAATATTTGAGCCTTTAGCAATTCACATAAGTGACAAAGCATTTAGAGACATTTATTGGAAGTTAGTTGTTGAAATAGGAATTCATGTAAAGCAACTTAGGGTGTAGTAATGTTAGTTATAAAAATGATGCTTAAATGTTTCATATGCTGTAGATGAATTCCAGAAAGTTTCATCCTAATTCTTGTTTTATGTGCAGTGATGAAACAAACCAACCTAACTACACGGAAACAACGTCCGATAAAGCGAGCTCCCTTTTCTGTCAATGCATTCAGGTAAGGAAATAAAAGGAAGACTCCTTATTTTTATTCTATTCCTGATTCTTGTAAGTAAAATGAAACAGGAATGTTTTATCTGTAGTGTTTATAGTTTTTCACTTTTTGAATCAAATGACTTAAAAGTTGAACCAAGGTGGGAGAGCTAGTCAAGTGAAGAAGGAAGACATTTCAAGGGAGAAGAGTGAGGCAGGAATTTTTTTGTTTTTTCCCTTTTCTTCTGAGAAAGAAGTGGGAGAGGCAAGGTATACTGTATGCTGCAATCCTTCAGCAAGGTTCTCCTTAAAGCTGTGCCTGACTTTGGCTGTTGGAATCACTTGCTCTGAATACCTGTTGTATCAGAATTACTGCAGAGAAACAGAACAAAAATGAAGTAGTTTATTCCAGTGTAATAATGACTTCATAAATTATTTGGTATTATTGTAACAGCAAAAAAGATTGGGTTATCTTTTTTCCCTATGTTTTAGTAATTTATTCTAATATGATATGAAGTTAAAGAAATTGCATTGTAACAACCAGAGTTCTTTATGAGTCTAATTGCTTTAGATTGTAAGTTTCTTAGCGTTTGATCAGTCATTAGGTGTAAAGCTGTGCTGATGCAAATCTGGTATTCACTAAACAATAAACTGAGCTATGCAGTGATACTACCATAGGTAGAATTGACTGCATGGAATATGTGGGGTTTTTTTCTCCCAGGAGTTTCTGAGAAGTAATTTTAGTTCTGAATAGTAGTCTGGTATACATTCATAAAGAAATTTGCCATAAAAAAATGCAATCTGTTTACACTGACTTTCAAGAAGGCCTGTTTTTTTGAAGTGTCAACTGTTTTTACATTTGATATTTGTTGAATAGTGCATGCAGTGATGTGGCAACTTACTTTTCTTTTGTTTCTTGAATAGTTACATTCATACTCTTATTTCCATGTGATGACATTTTTTACTTTCAGGAAATTCCTTCTTTTAGTCCTAGTTTTGAGGCTTAACAGCTGCTAAGTATGCAGTGTAAATTCTTAAGACACTTTTTTAGGATTTAGTTTTGTGTGTTTTGGTTTTTTTTTTTCAAGCCCAGTTAAACTATAATTTTCAAGTGTGTATTTCTAACAGGATGCTGTTAAATATTTCAAATGTGGGCTCAGTTTCCAGACAATAGACTAGTTGTAATTCCTGATAGCTTGGAATGTACCTATACTGTTATATTTCTAAATTAGTGTTGTTCTCCTAATGTTGTGGACCCTAAAGTTGGTGTCCACTTCTGATTTATCTTC
>NW_008686399.1:6134-26253 GCF_000695815.1 Acanthisitta chloris
GTTGCCATGGTTTATTTATAAAAAGCTAAGCTAGAATTTGAGTACGAAGTACGACCTTTTGCCTTTGACCTTACATGCTGACAACAGCCTTTGACTGAATTAAAACCCCAGGTATTTCTGTATAAGCTTTGTGGGGGTTTGGTTTTTTGCATACTATATTGTTTGGAGCAGGAGCCTGACAGGAAGAAAATGGCTCATGTCTTTGATGTGATGTATTTTTACCTTTTTTTTTGTTTGAAGTTTCATCTGTGAAAATGAGGCTATCCCTATGCCTTCACACTGGGAGAATGTAAATACTGAGGAGCCATACCAGGTAAGAGCTGGTATGCAAGTTGGTCAAAAATATGTGATAATGAAATAATGCATCGAATTGAAATCGTGCTAACCTCTTTTTTTCCAGCTTATTCCATTGCAAAAGAAAACAAATGAATATAATGAAGTTTCTAGTCTCTTTGGAAAAACAATGGATAGCCACCGAATTAAAAGAATTAAGAGAATACAAAATCTAGACTTGTGGGAGTTTTTTTGCAGGTGAGATTATTTCTAAAACCAACAGTCTTAGGATTGTTAATGGAGCACATTTTGAAGTCATGCAGCAGAAATATGTTTAATTGTTTTATTATTAATGAAAATCTATGCCACTTTATATCTTTAAAAATGTTCTTGTTTGTTGTTTCTCTGTATTCAGAATTCCATTTTCAAGCCTGTAGCTTCTACAGGTGCAGAAATGTAATACTTGTAGAAATACATTAGGTACAGGTGTTGCAAAGATAAGACTAATGTATTAAATGCGTTCAGAATGTCCATGTGGTAGATGCCCATGATACTTACAGTGAAATAAGGAGAACAGAAATGAGCTTTTTGTAAAATAATTCCTTGAGAGGCTTGTATTACTTTAATTTTTACTGTACAAAGCAAATGAATATTTGTGTCTTGTTGAATTTCTCAACTGTATGAAACCTAGGACAGAATTAAGTGTCCAATTAATGCATATTTATGCAATTTTTTTAAACTTAATGTGATACAAAACCTTGTTCTAAGTTCTTGGCTTTTCCCCTCTAAGAAGGAGTATATATGATAATCAGTTTCAAAGGTGTATTACACTAATAAAACCAACTGAACTAAGTTAAATAGTGAGGAAATAAGCAGATGTATATTAAAATTTTGCATCAGTTACATTTTTTAAAAAAGATTTAATTTATTGTTAAAGTTATATCATTAATATGTGTATAAGGAAATTAATTTACTGCTGTAAAAGACAATAAAAATATCTTTATAAATCAGCAACAAAAGGGCTGGAAAGAGGATCCAGGGAACTACAGGCCTAGCAGCCTGACCTTGGTGCTGAGGAAGGTCATGGAACAGATCACCTTGAGTTTCCATCACATGGTGTATACAGGACAACCAGGGGATCAGGCCCAGCCATGGTGGGTTTAGTAAAGGCAGGTCCTGCTTGACCAGCCCTGTCTCCTTCTATGACAAGGTGACCTGCTTAGGGAATGAGGGAAAGGCTGCAGATATTGTTTACCTGGACTTCAGTAAAGCTTTTGGCACCATTTCCCACAGCATTCTCCTGGAGAAACTGGCTGTTCATGGCTTGGGCAGGTGCACTGTTTGCTGGGGAAAAATCTGGCCATATGGCTGGGCCCAGGCCCAGAGAGTGGTGGTGAATGGAGTTAAATTCATCTGGTGGCCGGTCATGGGTGGTGTTCCCCAGGGCTCAGTTTTGGGGTCAGTCCAGTTTAATATCTATACCAATGATCTGGATAAGGGAATTGAGCGCACCCTCAGTTAGTCTGCAGCTGACACCAAGCTGGGTGGGAGTGTTGATCTGCTGGAGGATAAGTCTCTGCAGGGGGATCTGGACAGGCTGGATCGATAAGCCAAGACTAGCTGTATAAAGTTCAACAAGACAAAGTACTGGGTCCTGGACCTGGGTCATGACAATCCCATGTAGTGTTACAGCCTTGGGGAAGAGTGTCTGGAAAATTGGCCAGTGGAATAGCTCCTGGGAGTGCTGATTGAGAAAGTCTGAACACGAACCAGCAGTGTGCCCAGGTGGCCAAAAAGGCCAATGACATCCTGGCCTATATCAGCAATAGTGTGGCCAGGAGGACCAGGGCAGTGATTTTGCCCCTGTACTCAGCGCTAGTGAGTTTGGGTTTGGGGCCCTCACTACAAGAAAGACGTTGAAGTGCTGGATCATGTCCAGAGAAGGGCAGTGAAGCTGGGGAAAGGTTTGGAGCACAACTCTGATGAGGAGTGGATGAGGTCATTTGCCCTGGAGAAAAAGAGGCTCAGAGGAGACCTTATTCAACTACCTGAAAGGAGTTTGTGGTGAGATGGGGGGTCAGTCTCTTTTTTCCCAAGTGACAGGTGACAGGGCAAGGGGAAATGGCCTCAAGTTGCAGCAGGGGAGGTTGAGATTGGATAGTAAGGAAAGTTTCTTCACAGAAAGTGTTGTCAAGCATTGGAACAGGGAAGTGGTGGAATCACCATCCCTGGAGATGTGAAAGGTACATAGATGTAGTGCTTAGGTATATGGTTTAGTGGTGGTCTTGGCAGTGTCAGGTTAATGGCTGGACTTGATCTTAAGAGTCTTTTCCAACCCAAATGATTCTATGAATCTAATTGCAAATTTATTTGACTATATTTGCCTCTTTTAAGTATTAAGGTTTATTTGCTTGACTGTGTTTCACCAGACGGTCCTTTGTACAATTAAGTTTCTGTAGAGGTGTGTTTATACATGTATCGTAATTTTTGAGAACAGGAGTAGTTAGCAATCAGGTTTCAAAGTAAATGTCCTTTGAGTCTCCAGTGTAGATGGCAGAGTGGGGCAGGGGAAGACATTTGCTTAGCTTAGGAACTGATGTCATTTGGAGAGTGTACTAATTTTCCTGACTTAAACCCATGAATAGAATTCATGGGTTTAAGAACTCTGAATCTATGAATCTGTGCTAGAATATTCTCAAGGTACAAAAATGAGATGGGGGAATTAGAATTTTGTATGTCAGGAGTATTACTGTATCACCATATAATTGTCTGCAAACCAAGGGACTTTTTATTACTTGTACAGTATAAAAGTATATGGAGAAAAGTAATTTCAGTTTTAAAATTCTTCTCCTGTACCAAAAAAAAAAAAAAAGGCAAGTAACAATGAAAATTGCTAGAATAAGTGTATGCAATTGAGGCTTAGCTGCTTTTCTGCTGAAGGTAAAATATAGTCTTGGAGTAGATAGGATTACACTGGTGAAGAAATTATTGCCTGGTAGTATATTACAAAGAAACTCCAGCACTTCAAATTCACTATAAGTTTGTTTGGTGTCCTGAGCAGGAAAGTTAAAAATAACAGAAGATGAAGCTTAGTCCAGCATATTTTTGTTCATGTCTCTCAGTCTGGAGTTGTAGAGGAGTACAGCAAGTAAAAAATGGTGTTGGTCAGTGAGATTGCTGAACTTCAGAAACAGCTGTGTGATTGCTTAAGTACAAAGAGCATGTCTCAGGATATTTAGTTCTGCTTTCGGTTTCTCCATTTATTGAGTGATCTGGCTGTTTGAGAACTTTCTGAGTGCTGGATCAACTTAAGTTTGTTGAACTGGATTGCATTGTCACTGCTGCTGGAAAGTAATAGGATGATGCTTTTTAGAATAGTTGGGCTCCAATTCTGTTCCAAATTAACAAAATGTCCTGTTGTGGCATTTCTGCATTCTGCAGAACCAACTTCCCAGTGTGCCTGCTATATTCTACTGCTTACAAGGAACTTAACTTTTGCTTAAACTTTTATGGTTTTGAAAAAGTGTTTTCTTTAATTGATAAGATCAGTAATTACATTGAGCATTGCTTGAATGATTATTTGCATCATTGTAGTGGTCAAAACACATTTGCCCCTTACTATAGTTCCCATATTAATGACAATTTTAAGGTTTTTTTAATGAAATCAACTAGTAAGAGTGAAATTACAGATTTATTTTTTTTTTTTGACAATTGATTATTCATTTTTTCTGTAAATTCATTCCTTTCTTCTGTTTCAAGAGAAATTACTCTGGGCTATATTTATGTACTGCCAGTGATCATCAGCCAACAGTAGAACATTGGCAATTGAAAAATTTCAAATGTTCAGCATTACTAACCCTTAGCTCAGAGCTGTTTCCTCACACAGGTAGTTTTCTCAAGATGATGAGAATCTTGGCTTCTGGGTTTTGTCGAACTGCTAATGGAGTGGAACTTGAGTGCCTGGAACCTGACTGCCTCTGAGTAAAAAGTCTTACAAATGAGATTATTAGTGAAACCTCCCACATGCCATTGAGATTTTACTGACATTCTCCTGATTTGGAAAGCAGTTGTAGAGAAGAAGAGATGTATGCACAAAAAACTTGAGTTGCAGAGACATAGGTATTTTAGTTTGCACTAAGTGGAGCAGAAATAAAAAATAAGCTGAACACTAAAACAGAATAAACATATCTTTCAAGCTAAATACTGTAAGTTTCACTTTTGTGAAATATACTTATTTATAAATAATGCGCAGTTGCAATATAATGCCATTACTATGATATGGATTTGTCTTTGCTGCTTGTCTTTTTTCCTTTCCCTGGACTTGGTTGATAGAACTTCCCCAGACTCCATCTAAATTGTAGGCCCTGGGAATGCTTCTCCAATTCAAGTGTGAACTCCAGTTTCAAGCAGATTGCTTGATTTGTAAACCCAAGTGTGCAGCACAGTGCCCCATGCACTGTGGCTTTTATAGGAAGAAAATTCAGGAACAAGCTATAATATGGTCTGACTTGATTTTGTCTGGACAGTCAACACATCATAACTACAAACAGCTTAGTGATTTAGACACATCTTCAGAGTCAACTTCTTCGTGGATCTTAGGAAAACCCTACTGACAGAAAGTTGCTTAAAGATTGATGGGAGGTATGTCTGTTCTTTAACTGAAGGTGTGCTATGGCCTTCTGCCGATGAGACTGTAATATAGGTTCATCTGTAGGGTAAGGTGTGGTTTTTTTTTCAAGATTCCAGACTGATGTAACCCTGCCAATGCACAACTTACCTCTTTTAGAATGTATGTGAACCATAAATTCAGGTAAGCATTATGACATGATCATGATATTCTGTTCTCTGTAGGAAAAAAGCTCAACTGAAGAAGAAAAGAGGTGTCCCGACGATTAATGAGCAGATGCTATTTCATGGCACCAGTAATGAATTTGTAGAAGCAATATGTATTCATAACTTCGACTGGAGGATAAATGGGATGCATGCTGCCGTGTATGGAAAAGGTGAGAATTGTCACATAAACCAGCTTGGTCCTACTGGGTGGTCAGACCAGGGAGCATGGGAAAGGGATGCCCAGCAAAGCAGTGTTGATCACAAGACAATCTGCGTACTGAACTGTCCACATGAAGAGTATTTGGTCATGTTGCTATAATCTAACAAAAAAAAAAACAAAAAAGAGATTGCTAATGAACATAAATAAAAAACCAGACATTTGTCATCATCCTGAGACCTGTATCCATGCTCTCATAGTTAAGCTGTCATGGTAAGAATGTCATCAGATTTTTTTTTATTTATTTGAAAGGGACCTATTTCGCAAGAGATGCATCATATTCCAGCCACTTCTGCAAAGAGAGCATGAAGCATGGAGATACTTTTCAGATTCATGGCGTGAACCTGCAGCCCCATCTGCATAGACCAGATAAAGTCATGTTTCTTGCTCGCGTATTAACTGGTGACTATATTGGCGGTGACTCAAAGTACATGAGGCCTCCTTCAAAAGATGGAAGTTTTGTGAACCTGTATGACAGCTGTGTGGATAATACCTGGAACCCAAAGATTTTTGTCATCTTTGATGCCAACCAAATCTACCCTGAGTACTTAATAGAATTTTGTTAAGCTTGAACTGAGTATTGTGTCTTTTTGATACTTTTGTTCCTTTTGTAAAGACAACAACAACATAAAAACATGAGTGAAAGGAAAGAGGTGAGAGAAGAACTGGCATGTTCATGGAGGAGGGAAGCTATCAAATGTTTAAGGGAGATTGGTGAACTGTTTTCAAAAATCTGTAAATTTTACTAATGCATTTTTCAAATGTAGAGGCTATTACAAATTTGAAGTTGCTTAGTGAGCCTTAAATACATTGGGCATTGGTAAGTTTTCAAAGGCAAGACTGATGTTCTGATTTTTTAAAATATATTGAAAGTATTTATTAATGTGGTAGAAATATGCCTCTAATATAGTATGCATATGATGAACCTAATCTTTTATAAAGATTGTCTATAAAACATGAAGTGACAACAGCAGCAAAACCCCGGGGGACTTGGCTATATATGTGTGTATGTCTGTGTTCTGTAGTACGTGATGCTTTGTGTTTGGAGGTCTCCTAGTTTGGATTCTAAATCTATTAAAAAAAATTTGATGTCTCCTCCATCAGTTTTCTCCAGATAAAGTTCAACAAAGCTGTTAGGTTTAACTTAGGCACCTTTTACTGTAATCTTCAGTTATATACTTGCGAAGTTACAAAACCCTTGCACTAGGATTTGAACTTTGGTTTTGATGGAAGAGATGCCTATGAACTCCTGTGGTTGTTAATTGTTTGGTATGTAACTGTTCAGCTCATGGCTGGGATACCAGCAGTGCTGTGCACCTTTCTGAGTTCTTATTCTGTCAATTTTTTTGCCATCTTGTTACAGTCTGCATGTGCATGCACTTACATTCATGCTGCTGTGCTGCTGTGATTCCTGTCTGGTCAGAGTTTAAGAACCACTCAGGGCTCACGTTTTTACTGTTACTGAAGAAAATGTTTAGATTAACTTTAGTGGAAAAGTTAAACTAACAATGAAAATTTCAGAAGATGCCAGCCGTTGGTTTTTAAATACTTCAATAGAAAGCTTTCAATAACACTTGTGTAGTTCAGGTTTTCATAACTGGTATAGTTGTAATATGAAAGAGTATTTTTCACATGTAGAAAGAGCAAAAAAGACAGTATTTGGTTAAAGAACAAACTTCAGTACCTAAACACGTGAAGAGCCTCAAGAGGGGCTGTTATGGTGAAATGCACTGACATGTTAAACAATCTGCTATGAAATGGTGTCCCTAGTGTTCTTTTTTAAAGGACCTAAGTAGCACTAACAGACAAAGTTGAAGCCTTTCCAGGCTTTTTCTTTGGCTATTACCAGTGACAAGTCCCTGTAGAAATAGTACGTAACTGTGGCAGATAGAGAATGATCTGTATTGTCTGTCATGAACTTTTTAGGTCACAGACTGTGTTTAAAATCTATTGTATTTGAAAGGCACTGCAGGTGGCATGACCAGGTCTGCTCATAGCCATATTAAACTGGTAGAACTGAAAGCAGAATATGACTACATATCTGGCACCATAACTGAGGACACAAACATCTCTTTCTTCTCCTTAGTGCTGTCATCTTTGCCTGTCAGTAGATCTTGCACAAATTGTTTGTTTGTTTGTATTTGTAATTTCATGGCAACTTTTCATTTTGTTTCTGTTCCTAAACTGTTTAGGGCTAAAATGCATTTTCCTTTATTTTAGGAGGTATGATCTCTGATTCCCAGTTTGGAGCTCTAGGTTCTACTCTTGTAGGTATAATTTGTGTTTGATTCACTACTATGCTAACTGTGCAAAAGGCACTTTGTTCCCCACATTGTATAAAATAATAGCAAGTCATGCAGGGAATTTGTGTATGACAGACTCCTTTTAATCCTTATACAGTATTTTGCAGAGCATACATTTTGTGAAACTAACACATACATGTGCTGCTGTTACTTTGATTTAGTATTTTATTTCTTCTGAGCTCTGAACTGACCTTTTTAGTTAAGAAAACTGAAGATTTAGCATCTCATAGGCACAGAAGTCCATAAACCATACTGATCTTAGAGACTTTTCCTATTGTTTGTGTGGTGATGTCTTGTTTGCTACTTAAATTGAATGCAGAATCTTTATCTTATCACTGCTTAATTGAAGTTCTACCTCTTCTTTCAATGTACTGTTTTACTTTTTGATACCTGTTTTTGTGCTGATGAATCTTGATAGTGAAGTTATCTGTAAAGTAACCTTTTTCTGGCAAGGGGAGAGAGATTGTTATTGCAGGCAAAGTCCAGAACTGTACAAGTAGCTAATGCAGGAAATAGTTGCATGTAATAAAAGGAACAGGGAGAGAGGAAGGGAGGAAAATAATTTCTTGGTCTATTGAGTGTTAAAAAAAAGGGATTTAATCTGATTCTGGGGAAGGAAACCTGCTATTTTCTGTTACTATTTCATGTCGTGACTCTTTATGCTCCATTTTCTTTTTACACCTGTGCAAGAGAGCATGTCATTCTGTTACATGCCTTGATCTGAGGTACAGGTTTTTTACTATATTATTCTTGTGGCTGAATGTTTTCACATGAGCACAACAGTTCATGACATAGAAGTAAGATCAACTTATCAGCTCAAAGCTGGCATCCTGTGCCAGCTTTGATTTTTAGAATGGGTGTGTAACAGTTATTGCTCAACAGATCTCATTTCATGCAGAGCAGTTTGGGAGAGTGTCTGTCTGCATTCCAGTTCATTTACAGGGCCATTTTTTTCAAACTTTTGTTTTTAAGGTAGAATCTGAAGAAACAAAAGGACACACCTGTATTTTTAATAGATGTCCCAGTACACACCCATCCGAGCTAGACGTGAGATACTTACTGTACCAGCTGGAGTTAGTGACTTAAATTCCAGGAGTATATTGAATGCCAGTTCAGCTGGTGGTTTCAGGACAACTCTGATCCTTTCTAAACCATTACCAGCACACAAGACCATAGCAGGAAGGCTCAAGTGAGGTTATGCAGTCTGCATAGGTGGAGATTACTTTCAGGAAGATGAGCACTTGTCAGTCCTAAAATTCCTTTGACCTAAATGTCTGTCAAGTGTTGTATATTATTATTTTTATGCACTGTCCAAAACAACAGACTTCCAGAACAGCGTAAGTCTGCTCCAGTATAGCCATCTACTCTTCACAAGTCACCAAAAAATTGTGGGGACTGACAGATGGAATACTTTGTAATATATTTGCTTCTGGCATGTTTCTCTTGCTTTTCTCTGCTGCTGCAACCCTGCAGAGTTAGTGAGGGAGTTTAGAGGAATAATCTTTGAGCAAGCAAAATAAGAAGGTGGTTGTGTGGCTGCATTTTCTTTTTTGTTTGCTTTTGTTTAACTGACACAGATGCTTTCACTGACATGATTTTCTGACCTGATTTTTCCATAGAAAAGCCTATGTCAGCAAGCCATGCTAAAAGTCAGATGTAGGGTTTTCTTGCAAAATACATGTATTTCATAGCAAATGGACTGGGAGACCTTGGCCCAGACCCTAGGCCTCCCAAGTTGCTGACTAGTCCAGCTTAAAGTTTGCTGCTGATGTGGAGACCCCACTCACTCCAACTGCTGACATCACAGGCCAGGGGCACTCACCTCCACTTTCTTGTCAGATGCCAGGAGTTGGCACTAAACTCCCCACACCCACACAGAGGCTCAAAAGTAGCTGGCACTGAGTTGTTGCAGCATGTTCACGGTGGTCAGAGACTGAGCATAGACAGAGATGCTTAAGGAAAGATAGAAGCAGCGAGACCAGACTGCATTGGGCAGGCACAGGGCTTGGCCAGACAAATGGACTGGCCAACCCACTGGCCCCTCTTATACCCCTCTCTGTCTACCTGCATTGTACCCCTCAGCATCTCCTTCCCCTGTGCATCCCCCACCCCATGAGTGTGTACAGCTGCATCGAGTCCTGCACCCCTTGCAGTCCTGTCCAAAGTCCAGGCCCATCTTCCTGGAAGTGGCACCTGTGGTTTCTTGATAACCCATCAATGACTGTGAGTAGTGAGGTTTGATTTTTTCACTGTTTCTGTGTTTGTCTTGTCAGTTTTATGTCTCAGGGTATTTTGTTTCTCCTTTGTCCCTTAGTTTTCTCACTGCCAGGTCCCCAGTCAGGTAACCCCATTGGAATAAATTTTTTTACACTCTCATGTGCCCTTATCAATTGATGTGACTGACCAGGTTTGCTTCTCATCACTGTCTCCCTTATCATGTTAGTCAGGTTCATATGCCCTTATGCTTTTTTTCATGGCTTCCTCCTTTTCTTACTGTCCTTGTTGCATTGGAAAAGGTCCTTGACTCTTAAAGGAGTAGACACTCTCCTTCCACGTACTTGTATATTTAATGGTGCCACATAAGGTGTCCTGCAATTCTGGTCCCACATTTGTCCTAACTTGGAGATTCAGTTGGAAAGGTCACATTTCATTCCTATGGTAACAAATGCACTTAGCAGGATTGTTTGCTACGCAAGGTGAACAGGAAGATTGGAAACATGCAAGTTCTTTTGAGTGGATTTTTTTTCATTTTAAAGAGCCCACTTGACTGTACAGAAGTAGGAGAGTATTTGGTGTATATTCAAATAAGCAAGAAAAAATTTGCAGTGTCATGAAGAGTGTAAGTATGGGAAAAGGATAAAGAAAATGCTCTCTATCCATTCAGACAGTAATCAGTTCCATGGAATACCATAAAATGAGTTTCTCTTCTTTGGGTGCTTTGAGCTGTTATGAGTTTGATACTTCTGTCATGCTAAGGATGGCAAACCAGCTGGTCCTGGCTGTTTGCATGCTTATTTGCAGACATTTGAAGATTAATTTACTGTTACTACTTTTAGAGTCTTTTGCAAAGGAGATTGTGACTCCACTGATAGAAACATGTCTGAAGCTATGCTCTTCTCAGCTATTGACTTTGTTAATGAGAAATGCCATTAATTTCTGTATTTATATTTTGTCTGCCTATTGCCTTAGAATGTCTTTGAGGTTTTTTGGGTTTTTTTTCAGTACTTTCCTTTCTAGAAAAATGGGATGTTTTTGCAATTAGAGAGGGATGAAAAAAGAATAAGAAAGGATAAATGCAGCAGCATTTGGGGAAGCTGCTCGGTCTTTGTGCCAAGAGTGTGCCTATGAGGAAGGTAGGTAGTGGAAAGGACATTATGTTTCCTATCTGAAGCCAAGAGCAGTTAGATCCATTTCCTGTTTCAGTCTTCTAGCCAATAAATGCCAAACTTTTCTTGAAGGGAATGAAATCATATTGACACCAAAAGGAACAACCTTAAATATTTCTTCTCTTTACTCAGGTTCTCCTCTGATATGGTTTTCTTCCCTTTGACTAATAAAGCAATGTAATTATATAAATGAAAACAGGTGGCATCTGACTTGTGTCCTGGTTTCATGAAAAATATAAGGCAGCATAAGGCCTCAGCCTGCTCACCTCCCTCTTTCTGTTCCCATGCTTTGCTTGCATTCATATTGTCATAAAGTGAAACAGCCAAACGATCTGGATCTTTGTTAAAAACTAATTTGGAGTGGGAAGGATGGTTTGGCTTAGTTACAGTACCATTCAGTCTTCTTTTCATGCCTGTTACACTACTGCATAAATAATCTAGGGCTCCAGGTACAGCTTTTGACAAGACACAAAGGAAAATGGGAGAAGAATCTCAGGAAATAATGTAAGAGGAATGACAGACCTGTGTCACTGGAAGTAGCTCCAATTTATGGTGCATTGTGCATGAACTATGTCATCTGTAATTACAATTTGCCACGTCAGACTTTGTCAGAAGGCCATCAGGCAGGCAGAAGAGATTTGAAGGGCAACATCTGGACCCTGTGAGTACATAAGTACTTGTAGTCACAGTAGAGGTTTTTAATTTCAAGAAGTCCTTAAGAGAAGGATCACCTAAATACCTAAAATATACATAGAGAAACACCACATTAGCTGCAATATCCTTGTGTAGGACTTAAGACGTAGGAATTTGAGCAGTAGTTATAAAATGTGCTTGTCCTTCAACCTACTTATTCATCTTTCTAAGCCTCACTTCCCATTTCACCTCTTCTTTTATGTTTACAACACGAGTGTGGCTTGCAGCTGAGCTTGACAGCACACAGAAAGTCCTGTGTACTATGCTAATGCAGTTTATTGTATTAAGTGATGTGCTTAGTTACAGACCAGGTAACTAGTGGATGTAATTCTTTTTCCAGTCAGTATCTACCTTTGAGCTGGTGAAAGCGTCCAAGAAAGTAATCCCAACTGAGCATAGTTGGTGCAAATTAGGCTTTCCAAGGATGATTGGATATTGGATGCACTGTGTTATCATCTGTGTATTAACTAGGGGGGATTACTTTTAAAAGACTTATTTCTATAAAAGGACTGGCTGACACAAATACTTTCATCATAGATTTTGTATTAACACAGCTGTTGAGAATACTATATCCCTGACAAAGCTCTGTCAGCTAATTACTGGATGTATATGAGAGTGACTTAAATAGCAGCTCCAGACTGATTTTGTAAAATGCTTTTGATTTTTATTTTTAGCATAGGAAATATGACCCAAAGCCATGGGATAAGACAAGGACAAGAGATGGAAAAGCTGGAGAACAGAAAGATAAATGGGAGAAGAACAGTTGCATAAGTGAAGCAGTGCATGAATGTCCATGTATATCAGGCTGGGGACTGGAAGCAAAAAGGGGAAAGAACATAAAAATACTACTGCTTTAAATCTGTCCTTTAAAAGTTTTAAACTAATTTTTATGCTAATGATCTTCCTGAATGTATAGCAAGGTCTATGTATCCACTGTAGGTCAGAATATTGGATGAAGAGTCAGGGGACCTGTAGTCAGATTTTCATGACTTTTGGCATTTTGTGATGAGAGCAGACTTACAGAAGTGGTACACGATACAGAACTGTCAGAAATGAGAACTGTAGCTACAACACCTCTTCTGAACACTGTTGTATGGAGCATTGAGACAGCAAAGTATTGCTGTCTGCTGTAAACATAATCGGTGGATTTCTTGTGGGGCTGACATGCTTCTTGAAATATCTCCACACCAGTGACATTGCATATATCTTGTCTTTGCATCTCTTCCATGACATGTGTGTGATACTAAATTTACTGTACTTAATTGATCACTAGTGCGACAAAAGGAGCAAACATGTTGTGTTCTATGTTAATGGACCGGACGAAACTGTGTTATTACTTTAAATTGTCTGCTCTGTGAAGCAATTGATTTCTGGACAGGAACTCTCTTCTGTTATATGCATACACTAGTTATTGCAATAGATTTCAATTTTTTGTGGCCTTTAGCTGCTATGGTGGTACATATGACTGATTTCCAATTTCACAATATAAACCTTCTTTGAGAGGTTTCTGTCAAGCATGCTTATAAAGTAGCAAGTTTCTGAAAGTTTTCCTTTGATGCACAAAATCCTTCACTAAGCAGAATTCAACACTTGACCTATGAGTATTGCATTCGGGAAGACAATATAGTTCTCTTTATAATAGCTATTCATTTAAACTGTAAAGCCCTGAGTGGAAGAGATGTGACTAACAGAGCTTCTAGCTATCAGTGCACTTCAGCTGTTCCTGGGCTGGAATCTGTGTAATGCTTCATCACAGATGGACAG
Organism: Acanthisitta chloris; assembly: GCF_000695815.1. NCBI lineage: Eukaryota > Metazoa > Chordata > Aves > Passeriformes > Acanthisittidae > Acanthisitta > Acanthisitta chloris. The sequence continues at coordinate 19,604 of NW_008686399.1, forward strand.
CTTGTGGACAAAAATACACGATGTACCACCTCAGCATAACTGGGGGGGGAATTGGTAAGGCAGTATATAATTAATGTTGGATTTAATCCAGGATACCTTTCCCTTAGGAGAGAAGATCAAGATTTTTAATGGTGGTATGTTTTTAAGACTGGTTTATGGTTCAGCAAGCTGTGGAATACTGAGTAAAATTAGAACTGTACCATGGCACAGACTGAAGGAGAAGTCCATCTACTGTACTGCTGGCTCCACATCCTCACAGAGAAACATTTTTAAATGGTGTTTTTCTTCTAAAATAAAAATTAAATGCTAATTCTCTTCAGTTTGAGATATATGAAAAGCGTGGCTGTAAAACGTGATAGGGGAAAAAAATCAACATGAAGAACTGATTTGAATGTTCCCCTGGGAATGTTGTGGTTTTAATATTTCAGAAATGGGTTTGCTTAGCCCTGAGGGAGAGGGATTGGAAGAACATGATAGACATGAGCATGCACAAAGACTCTATGTTCAGTATTAAGGGGGAAGAAATAGGTCACTGTTTATTAGATAGCTAATTTGGTTTCCTTTAAAGCCACAAGAGATAGAAAGTGCTGAGCTGCAGTTGGGAAGAATGGATACTGTCTTCTGAGGGACAGGGCAAATATGCAGTGTAGATCTTATGTCTCCCTGCTTTGTAAGCTCTTAATACACACAAATACACCTGTTAATTCATGCTTTATTACTGAGCTGATGTTGCCTTGCTGGAAAGAGTTTCAGTTCATGCAACAGCTCTTAATTATTCATGTGCCAATGCTGAACTACCCATGGTTTAAAGAAAATGTTTTTAGTGCAAGTTACATTGAAGGAAATACTTTTTTTTTTTTTTGGTAATTTATAATACATTATGCCCAAGAATGGTCCATCCCAGCAGCCATAAAGTCAAGCAAAAGTGGCAAGATGCCCTCATAGATGAGCAAGGACCTCCTGACTGAACTTGGACATCCAAAGGAAGCACATGAGAGATGGCAGCACGGAAAGGTGACCTGGGAGGAATACAGTAATGCTGTCTTGAGCGTGGACAGACAGGGTGGGGAAAACCAAAACTAAACGTGGTGAGGGATTAGAAGGGCAACAAATGGGTTTCTAGAGGTATATCAGTAACAAACAAACCAAAACCAAGCCAATTAGGGAAGTAACGAGCATGTTCCTGAATGGGTCAGGTGATCTGGTGACAAAGGACCGGGAATAAAAAGGCTGAGATACTCAATGCCTCAATGGTAAGATCTGCCATCAGGATTCCTAGGGCCCTGAGAGAAGTGGCAAAGTCTGGCACAGTGAAGACTTTCCCTCAGTAGAGTCAGATCAGGTGACTGTTATCACTTTTTAAGAGCCATCTCTTAAGAGCAAACTGGCAGGCAATTCTAAATTGTGAGAAGTCAAGCAAGCAGAGCAGAAGGCTGGCTTGACTGAGTGGGGATCTTATAGAATTTAGGCAAAAGGAAAGTCTATGGACACTGGAAGCAGTGACAGGTGACATAGGAGGACTAAAGAGTGAATCAACTGCCCAGCACACAGCTTGACAAGTCCATAATATGTTGGGTAAATGGGGTTGATTTAGGCTGGCAGCCAATCAACACTGGTGTTCCCCAGGGCTCAATTTTGCAGCCAGTGCTCTTTAATGTATTTAGAAATTATCTGGCCACAGGAATCAAATGTACATTAAGTAAGTCTGGCAATGGTACTAAACTAGGAGGAGCTCTGGACTCCTAGAGAGATGCCCTGCAGGGAGATCTTGATAGACTGGAGAGGTGGGCAATCACCAGCTGTATGAAATTCAACAGGAGCATCTGCTGGATTCTCCACCTGAGATAGGGTAATCCTGAATATTTTTCTAATTTAGGGGATGAGAGGCTGGAGAACAGTGCTGCAGAAAGGGACCTGGGAGTGCTGGTCGATGGCAGGTTGAAGATAAGCCAGTAGTGTGTGCTGGCAGCCAGGAGAGTCAACTGTATGCTGGGGTACATCCATCCAGTTGAGGGAGGTGATTGTCCCACTCTACTCTGTGCTGGTGCGGCCTCACCTCAAGTGCTGTGTGCAGTTTTGGTGCCTCAGTATAAGGAGGATATAATGCTATTGGGGAGTGACCAACACACTGAAAGGTCTCTAGGGCAGGACTTAGGAGGAAGTGGCTGAGGTCACCTTGGTTTGCTGAGCTTAGAGAAGAGAAGGCTGAGGGAGGACCTCATTGCAGCCTACAGCTTCCTGAAGGCAAGCAGCGGAGAGAAAGGGGCTGATCTTCTTTCTCTGGTGACCAGCAACAGAACATGAGGAAAAGAACTGAAGCTACATCAGGGTAAGTTCAGATTAAACATTAGGAAAAGGCTCTTCACTGAGAAGGTGGTCGGTCACTGGAACAGGTTCCTCATGGAAACTGGTCATGGCACCAAGCTTGTCAGAGTTCAAGAAGCATCTGAATGTTGCTCTTAGTCATATGGTTTAGTTTTAGATAGTTCTGCGGAGAGTAGGGATTTGGACTTGATGATCCTTATGGGTCCCTTCCAACTTGAGATACTCTGTGATTCTAAACCTATGGAACCTGATGGGATGCATCCCTGAGAAGTGAGGAAGGGAGCTGGCCAGCATCATTGCAGGGTGAGTTGCAATGAGGAGGAGTGTTTCTGGCTGGTTTGAGGAAGATGATCCTTCTCTTCTACTCAGCACTCAACCACATCTGGAGTGCTGTATGCAGTTCCAGGTTTCCCAGTACAAGACATGGATGTGCTGGAGTGAATCCAGAAAACAGCCACTAAAATATTAAGAAACTGAAACATCTGAGGAGAGACTGAGAGAACTGTGACTGTTTAGCCTCAAGAAAAGAAGGCTATAAATGTATATAAATTCTTGGTTGGAGGTTATAAACAAGATACAGTTAGTCACTCCTCAGTACTGCAAAGTGAAAGGCCAAGAGGCAATGGCCACAAATTGGAATAAGGAAATTCTACCTAAATGAACAAAACAATGTTTTTTTAAGTGCCTGGCCAAACACTAGAACAGGTTGTCTGCGTTGGTTGTGGAGTCTCCATTTTTGGAGTTTTAAAAAAAACAGTTGGACAAGGCCCTGGACAACCTATTCTAGCTGACTCTGATGTGAGCAAGGAGTTGGAAGAGATGACAGCCAGACTAACTCCAGAATGAAACCTTGATTTTTAGAAAAGTTTCACATATTCTTTTTGTAGTGTAGCACAATCAAAATCATACTGCACTGCAGGTGACATGAGCATGAATTCAAACATGTATTTCCTTTACTCTGGTGAGTGAGATGACTCTGGATTCAAGCTGGAAGACCTCCAGTTCCCTAGCTGTCACTTAATACAATTTCCATTTTACAGCCAATCTGTAAATTTCTTGCACTGTGTCTATGTAACCAGTTTTTGTAACCTTTCCCCTGATCTCTGAGCATAAAGAAGGAAAACACAATTCTGAATGTTGCTATGAAGTTCCCTCAGGGTGGTGCAATTTCATAGGCAATTAAAAGCTGCATAAATGTGGAAAGACAAAATAGGCCTGTTACTAACAGCCTAAATGAAAAAGAAAATGACCCTTTGCATCCCAGCAATATGATGGCTTTCCAAACTGAAATAACCACACATTACCCTAAATAAACTATGAAATACAGCCTGTTTTATTTAAAGGGTGGTGGTTTTATTTTTATATTGCACTTGGCATTTCCTGAGTTAAGAGCTACAAGCTGTCTTCTGCCTACCACATGTTTCTGTTTGTAGTTCTGGCATTTGTATAACCCAGTGGTAGAAACTGTAATCCAGTTTCTAACTCACTGTACATTAACCATAGCAGCCAGAAGGATCCTAGCTCCAGACAATATGTTTTGTACCCCAGTGTTTTTCAAAATCTGCTGCTTTTAGTCTTAGTCTATAAACTCAAGTGAGTTTATACCTAGACTTGATAGAAGGCAGTTTTGGACTCATAAAGCCAGTGTTAAGAAGTAGATTCATGCCTATGCACCTTTATTCTTGGACTATTTTTTCTCTTTGCGGTTAGTGTCATAGTCTCTGATGTCACAGTATATGAGTTTACTGCTTTTCGATCCACTTACTTCAGGAGATATGGCATAGATTTGATTCTGGCTGTTCGTGAAGAACAAACTGTTGCTGCTGAAGCCTATCAGGGACTTTGTCTCCACCATCATCAGCTAGGGAACGGAGTGCTTATGAAGGCATATGATCAGAAAATGCTGAAGAAATTACAGCAGTAAAGGAGTGCGATTGAAAAGCATAATTCTATTCTGAAACAGGTTTCTTCAAGGCCTCAGAGGCTGAATTTCCACTCTAGTATAGAGGAATCTGAAATTCCAATCCCACCAAATTTCAGTGTTATAAATTTACCCTTTAGGTATATGTCAAAGTCCATTCCTTGTGTGGGTCTTCTGGGGTTTGATGATTACAGCAAGCAGCTGATAGTCCTCTGAAAGACACAGGTAGTTGGTCCTTATTCTTGTTACTCCTCTAGTCCAAGTTCAATATTCTTCCCAATTTTGCTAAAAAAAAAAGGAAAAAAGATTCATTTTCAAGCAGAGCACATAAAATGGATAGGTCCTATGATACAGGTTTCACCTGTCAGGTGACATGCACTTAGCCAGAACACTCAGTTAGTCAGAAATAATACTCAGTTTCTTCTTTTGGCCAATGTGATTAAATCCACCAGTTCCCATGAGTACTGCTCGCAAGAAGTATAAGCAAAGATTTCATTGTTTGTTTGGGAGACCTAGACACAGTTAAATTCAAAGTGTAAATTTGACACAAATTTTCAAACAATACCAGGCTAAATAATTTATATTGTGAATTATAGTAGGTACAGCTAAACCTTATCTTCTAGCTGACATATATTGCGCAGGTACTGCAATATAGTAGTAGTTTTACACTGGTAAGTATTGTATGTCTTGCTTCTTACTCCACTGTTAGTTCTTCCTAATGAAGAGCCAGAATCCATAACTTTTTGCTGAGAGAGAATGAAAACAGAGAGCAATAGTGCATTTCTAGCTGTCTCTGTAAGGCTACATTTCAAAGTATTCACAGACATGTGAAAACTGCATTAGGTGTCTAGACAAGACCTAGAAAACTTCATTGACCAGCTCGTCTACTATTGCTTAGCAGGCTCCAAAGCTTTCTTACAGAAACTGGGAAGTCTAAACTGCCTCATACTAAATGGTAAAGGAGAAAATGGAACTATTTGTTTCAACAAGGTACCTAAGAGTTCCTTGGTTTTAAGATACACTCCCTGGGGCCTTTATACTTTGTTACTGCTAAGTGTGCAAATGCTACTTCAGCAACCGTTTTTCCCCATGCACATGACGAATTCTCTTGGCTGTTCTGAAACTTTCTATATGCTGTCTTCAGTTTCTCCACAAGCTTCTGAACTATGTCTAGTACCTTGTGTCTGACAGTGTACCTTCATTTCTCTGAAAGAATCTTGCAAGAAACATCATCCACAAGTTAAAAAGAAATGTAATTCCATCTTTTACCCACTATTTTACTCACACCCCGAAAGGTTAAATAGAAAAGTTAGCCTGAGTCAAGTCAATATGTGCAAAGTATTACAGCTATTCAACATGCTGATGATTGCATGATAACTACCTATGTGCCTATTTTAGCCCACAGTACATATAGTGCAGGTGCTGTGGTAAGCAAGTTTTGGATATTTACTTTTTTACTGAGCATGAATGTGAGCAGTAAGTAAATAGCACTTTAATGTACTGTTAACCCACACTCAAGCTTGCCTTGTGGAAACTTTTATGAGTAAGTCTATAGTCAAAGAATCATGAGTGAAGTAGTGTTTAGCTTTGTAGAAGCCATCCTAGTTAAACTCATCTACAAAATCAACTTGACATTTAATAACTGTTTGAAAAGACTACCTGTAGTGCTTTGTAAGTAGATCTATCAGGCATACCTACGTGCCTGTATTCTGCAGACTACCTGCAGGTCTTCCTCATGTTCCCCTTTATAGATGCAAGATTTGCAATTTACCAGTGCTCTGGTACTGTAGTTTACTTTAAGGAGATAAGCCTAAAGGGTTACAGGCTGTTCAGGAAAGATGTGTTGGGAAGGCAAGTAGGAGGGCTTGTACACTGTGAAAAGGAGTGCCTTGGGTGCATGGGGCTTTAACTTGAGAGAGTTGATGAACCCATGGAGGGCATGGGTAAGGACCAGGGCACAGACTAGTACTGTTGATGTCATAGTTGTGTCTGCGACCACATCACTTGATCAAGAAGAGGCAGGTGAAGCCTTCTTCAGGCACCATGCCCTAAGAGGTCTTCTGCATCTAACAGTGCTGAGAATTATGTTGAAGTTTTTTTTCTCTTCCTGGGGGACTATTCAGAGAACCTGATCCCAGACACAGATATTTTTCCAAAATATAGTTTGGGCTAAGTGAAATCTTTGAATCGAATGTGAACGAATTCTGTCTCCTATTGCTACGTTCTGTAACTAGAGTTAGGGCATTGTGAGATGACAAGGAGGGGAAGATCCTAGTTGGTCCATCTGGACTGCTCGCCAGCTTAAGACCTTGCTGTGGATGAACGCTCCTGCGCCTTCCTAAACCCTTCTGCCTCCTTTTAGGTTACCTGCGCTCTTACCCTAGAGAACCTCCATGCGCGTAGC
>NW_008686400.1:0-3599 GCF_000695815.1 Acanthisitta chloris
ATGAGCGCTCTGGCGCTGTCCCGGCGCGTCCTGCTGTGTTTGTGCCCACCCTCAGCTCACGGCACTGTCGGCTGCTTTCATCACTCTCTTCCTGTGAATTTCAGCCTCGTCCTTCTTCTGAGCGTGTCAGAAAGTTAAGACCTTTCCATTTCCTTCCCTGACAGCAGGGCAGTGCAGCGCAAACCGGGAGGTAAATCTCCCGCTTTGTTAGCTCCTCTTTGGAGTTAGACCTCTCTGCCATGCGGGTGTATTTAAGATACGCTGTAAGGCAGGTGCTCACATGCCAGAGAAGCACAAAATACAGCATCGTGTACATAAACTACAGAAATGGATGCTGCCAGCACTCATCCTGCCGGGACTTAAACATTCCCCTTTGGCTAAACAATTTCTCTACTAGCAGTTTCTTTTCAGACTTGCTCCAATTGGAGCTCTGAGTTTGTTTCCAAGCCTAACCCTAACCTGAGCCCTAGGAAAGACCAAGCAGCACATTCCTGGAATATCAGTTCCTCAGGAAAATTTTCTTTTGGCAGCCCTTTGTTTCCTTTGGCAGCTCAAGTCCAACTGACCTCAGGTTTATACTCTCCACCAGCCCTAACCCTAAACCAAAGGCTCATGACTTGGCATAGTCTACACCCTTAATACTACCAGAAGAATTCTTTTGGCAGCCTCATTTCTCCTTTGCCAGCCTCATCCCAGCTGCATATCAGGGTTTATTGTTCTCTCCAACGCTCATGCTAATCCTAACCCTAGTATGAGCTATGAGCCAGGCACTACTGAGACACACAGTATTCTTCAGAGAACTGTTTTTGGCAGACTGCTTTGGGAGCCCCTTTCCAGCTCCACTCCTGCTACAGCCCTGTAGTTTCATTCAACCTTAACTCCACATATGCACATGGCTCTTCACAGCTGAGTAAAACAGCCTGTGAGAGCCTTGAGGTGGATCAAAGGCAAATATAACAAAATAAGCGTGTTGAATACAGAATCAAGTACAGAAATAGAATGAGAGTTACAGACACACTTTTGAGAATTGTGAGATAAGTCTTTCTGTATCTTGGAGCCCCCTTGTTTAAACAATAAGAAAGGAAATGCAGTCAGCTGCTAGTTCACAAAATCAAAGTCAGGTAAAAGATACCAGATGTGGGAGAGGTCTAAAAGTGTACCAACACATAACATACTGAAGAAGAGTTTGAATAAGAGTGGAGCAGAAGAATGCATGACAGAAGAGTGGAAATTCCATCAGAGGGGTCAAATCTGATGGGATTCAACATCTGATTGTTACTTCCTCTGACACTTGTTTGCTTTATGTTAAATGATAATCCAGAACTTTGAAGTCTATTGCCCAAGATCTCCTACAATGTAAGAAAAATGTCAGTTTCAGGCTACAAGTATGTTGTTTATGTAGAGACTTCTAATGCTTAATTCAGAGTTGTAACACTGTAATTGTTAGGTACTAAAGGATCCATTATAATAATTAATATTTAAATTTATAATCCAGTTATTAATAGTCATAATTTATGCAAGGAATCAAACTTACCTCTTTTACTACAGCATATAATCATGCAAAAAACTCTCCTGGGACTTTGAAATAAGATCCTCAATCCAGCTCTTTCCAAAACTGTTTCTTAAATAGATGGTTTTGCCAGAAGCAACCCAGATCTACACAGGGTGCACACTGCAGCAACTCAGATGCTGAAGCTTTCTCACAGAAACTTGCCTGCTAGCAGATGCTCCTTTTCTGCTAGGTGGTCAACACCTGAAATGCTCTAGCTAGCAAAAATTGATGTATGAGCAGGAAAACAGTGGCCTCTTATGTAACAAGTTGCAAAGAGTTTTTCAGTTAAACGCAGCAGGTTGGATTGTATCTGCTGGTGTCACTCTAACTGCCTGTTTGTCTCGGGCAGGAAGGCCCTAACTTCAGTCCCTGTGCCACCTGGTACTGCTGCAGAGCTGCAAAGCAGCTGGCTGTGCTTTTGCAGCAGTTTGAACTCATGCTGACAAAAGCACAGATAACAGCATGACAGTGAGGCTTGGCGGTGAGATGGCATTCAAATGCACACATAAAAATTGGCTTTTTAGCTACAGTGCACTGTTCCTTCATGGGATTGTGCTCAAATGCACTGTGCATCCACCACCTGGAACTGGGTCCAGAGCTGTTTAGCATCTCGTTAATGGCCTGGATGAAGGGACATACTGTGCCCTCAGGTTTGCAGATGATAGAAAACTTGAAGAGGTGGGTAATACACCAGATGGTTGTTCTGCCATCCAGGGGGACGTCGATTGGCTGGAGAGTTGGGCAAAAAGGAAAGTCATGCAATTCAGCAAAAGGAAGTGCAAAGCCCTCCACCTGGGGAGGAACAGCCCTGTCCACCAGCACAGGTTGGGGTTGTCCAGCTGGAAATTTGAGAGATCTGAGCATACTGGAGAGAGTCCAGCAAAGGGCCACAGAGGCAAATGAGTGATGAAGCCAAGCTGAGTGAGGTGGGACTGTACCATCTGAGAAACAGAGGGCGTAGGGGATTGAGAGAGGTGGGACTGTGCCATCTGAGAAACAGAGGGCGTAGGGGACCTTATCAACGTGTATAAAGGAGAGTACAGGAGTAAAGGAGAAGCCAGACGCTTTTCAGTGATTTCCAGTGACAGGACAAGAGGCAGTGAACATAAACTGAAATACAAGATATTTTGTTTAAACCTAAGAATTTTGTTTATTTATTTTTTTACTGTAAGAATGATCAAACAGTGGATCATGTTTCTCAGAGCACTGTAGAATCTCTATCAGTGGAGATTTTAAAAAGCTGACTGGGCATAGTCCTGAGCAACCTGCTTGCACAGAAGGGTTGGCCTAGATCATCTCCAGAGGTCCCTGTGAGCCTCAACTCTTCTGAGTCTATGAAGAATTAGTATAACAACGATTCCTGAAGGATCTGAAGCACTTTTGGTTTTTCAGGACTGATATGTGCCAATAAGAGGTGTCTTCCAGGCAGTAGACATTGTCTCTAGGAAGTATATCTATAAAAAAAGTTATTTGCAAAGAAACACAAATACAACATACTCCCCACCCCCAAAGATACTGATATTTGAATATAGGTGAACAATTCCTCAGTAATCAAAAGTATAAACAGGAGAACTTGTACTGACATGAAAATTTCTTAAATTTTTTGGTGCTCCTCAGCTGCAGTGCCCAGGGGGAAAGCTGATCTGGCTACCTGACTCCCAAAGAGCCTAGTCCAAGCTCTGCTTCTCAATTCTTCTATGAGAAACATCATATATTTTCAAAAAATAAAGTCAGGCTGTTCTTAGAGAGAAATGGTTTCCTGATGGGATTTTTTTGCCCTACCATGAGAGCAAGGATTGCGAGCAATGCAGTCATCTTCCAGGAAACACCACATGACCTATTTTCAACCATGCACTCTGCCTTGCCAGCCACCTGAAATGGAACAGCAAAAAACCTCTTACATTTAGCCCTCTGCAATCCTGGAAAGCCACAACAAGCCCATTATTGTATTAATAAATAGTGTCAGTGTCAATTTTGAAGCTTAAGCTTTTAACTCTGTGGCTCTGGCACCCTCCTGCAGAAAAAAAAAATCTCAGTCATTCACATG
>NW_008686400.1:3671-4355 GCF_000695815.1 Acanthisitta chloris
CATTTCTCCTTAGGGTGAAGTTTGCCATTGAAGTTGTTTAAATTAGAGCTGAAGAAAAATATTTTGAAGGTTTTCTGACTGTGCTGACTCTAGCACTTCACATATGTCTCCCAGCAGATTACAGGGGACTTTTGGACTTAATCTATTCCTGCTATTCATGTGACAAATGCATATTCATTAAGCATCATGTTCTTTCTTTAGATTAGATATCATTAAACACGGCAGTGTGGAAGGAATTTGGGGAGGCAGTACTGATGTCTTTCTCTAAGCCTGGCAAGAAAAATATGCCATTGAACAGAATGTTACTTTACGATAGAAGAATAAAGTGTTTGGCTATAAATCCTTCCATGCAGGAATTTGCACAGCAAGAACAGATTGGGATGTGCCAAAAGTGAAGCAGGGTCCATACTTTCTACAGGCATGAGAATTTTGGGGGTCTTGGTTTATTCAGCCAGATCTCAAAACATTTCAAATAGACAGTTGCTTCATTTCAGTGGTACTCAACAGTGCTGACTCTGAGGTTGGTGTCTTCCCTCATTTATGTTACAAAGTTTGCACCTTGCTAGTTTTGAAAAGCATTGTACTGAAATTTGTACTACAGCTGATAGATTTTGAGTACTTGCATATATATTTGCATTAAGCAAAAGTAACTTCAGTCTGGAATTGGAGCAGAAGTTTGTGAGG
>NW_008686400.1:4380-7517 GCF_000695815.1 Acanthisitta chloris
TAACAAGCATATAGGGAGATAAGGAGTTTCACATGTTTTGTCTGTTGTACTAAAATAAAATGGTTGCATCATGACAGGCACTTCTGATATAAAGTAATGTCTTCTGGGTTGTTTAAGGGATGGCTGCATTTTTTGTGTGTGTAAAAAATGGTCTTCTAAGCACAGCAAAAATAGCTTGTAGTTACCATAGACATTAAAAAAATTAATTTGTATGGGAGATAAGGAGTTTCACATGTTTTGTCTGTTGTACTAAAATAAAATGGTTGCATCATGACAGGCACTTCTGATATAAAGTAATGTCTTCTGGGTTGTTTAAGGGATGGCTGCATTTTTTGTGTGTGTAAAAAATGGTCTTCTAAGCACAGCAAAAATAGCTTGTAGTTACCATAGACATTAAAAAAATTAATTTGTATGCATTTGTTTAAAAATACCATTTAAGAATAGAAAACAATATATCTGTTTACAACCTCTGAAACAGCCTGAAAACCAAACAAAAAATACATCTCAAAGAACAAAAGCAGCAACTTTGTTTCAAATATGTATTTTCATACTGCTAGAGGTGTTCTGCCCACCATCAGTACTTTTCATGGCAAACTGTGTTCTGAGTACACATAAAAATTTCCTCCGTGAGTACTATGCAAACTTCAGACTTCCTATGGAAAAAGTCTTTCAGGTAGAGTTCATGGAAACGTGCATGTCATAGAGTGGCTTTATGGGATAAACAGGTTCTGTCAGGGTTTTCTTCAGGCAATACAATGTTTTCCTTCTTGGGCATACTAAAGAAAGGAGCACCATATCAAGCTGTGTTGATAAAGAAGCTTATGCTCTTTAAATGGGGAAAAAGTCTAAACAGCCAGATTACTGAAAAATTCATATGTCCAGTTTTTTAATCATTCATATTTAGGCCCTATTTTTAGAAATTACTTTGGTTTTCTGTTTTCTGGGAGGAAATATCACGCAGGCTGTACTGAACACTTTTTGTAGTTTTGATTATCTATAGCCATATCAGTAATCTCAATGAACTCTCATCTCTAATCTGCATCTGCTTATTGCTACAGCCTTCTTAGCAGTATTCCCTAGTTTAACCTAGCACTACCATTTCCTCTTACTCTGGGTCTTTCTCCAGTCACTCCAAGTGCTCACACAGTCTTTTCTCACTACTTGTGACCTTCCCCCAGGTTTCCCCTTGGTCACAATTCCAACACTCTCAGTCTGCTTCCAAGCCTGCTATGATTTATCCTTGCTTTCTCCCTGACCTTCATCAGTCCCTTCTCCCTACTGTTCCCTCTCTGAAATCATCTGCAAAATGTCATCAACTCTTGGTTAAAGGCAGTTGTAATCCCTTTATTTTCTTAACAAGAAGTCTGCATACTTTTTTCCAACATTAAATAGGGATTTTGATACTAAGGAGCATTTTCTTTCAAAACATATTGTGGGATTCATTCTGGCCTAGACAATCTGTAGCTATTTAAACAAGTCTTTCTTGCCCTGTCAAATGTTAATGCTTAACTTTATCAACTACTAAAATAAGCTTCCAAAATCAGAAGCTTGATACCAAGACTAATCTTTTCCTTTAATTATGTATTTTGCATCTCATTTGGAAAATGGGGGCTAGAGCATTCATTTGTATTACCAAATTTAAGCAAGCTTAAAATACATGAAGGTATATAAACTTGGATGTCAAATCCCCAGTTCAGTAAATTGCTTAAGCTTGTGAGGAACTGTGATATTACTTGGAACAGCACTCTAATGTATTTAACTTAGAGTACATACTCAGAACTTGTTCCTTTAGTTACTCAGAAGAAGTGCTTTGGTTACCCAAGTGCTCAGAGATAAATGAAGATGAGTGCTTTGGTGAACAAGGACCTGACATTGTATGGTTATAAATGGGTACATAAGATAGAACATTTTGTTCACTCAAGATTCTATCTGAATAAATTGTACATTAAAGGACATTTCTTTTTCTTGATCCTTGTTTTAGAGTCTATAGCATGAATTATTTATTTACATCAGATGATAAAAAAAACTAAAATGGTTTAAAAATATTTTTCAATGAAAGGGTGAAATCTACATTTACAGTATGAGACCTCTCAACCTCTAAGAAATTGCTATTCATTTTGTTTAAACACAAAACCCACTCATTTTCCTAAATGTCTGTGAACTCTATGCTGCAGCAAAAAAATGACCCAGGGCTTTTTCTGAAATTGCTGTTTGTGCTTTCTAATTACTTTTAACATGCAGAGCACTGTTATTCTGCAACTTCTTGAAAAAAAACCCTATTTGAAATTCAATAGGCTTTGATTTAAAGTGATTGGTTTCCACCTGGATGAGTGAAATTTTCTTCTTGGAAAGTTTATTAGTACATTAAGAGATGCAAATTAATTCATAATTCTTTCAGCTCATCCTCTTGGGAACAATTATACAAGGAAATTATTAATGTACAAGAAAACAACAGTTTAAAATCTCAAAGGGCAACAGAGGTGTGGAATATATGAAAACATTTAGACCTAGCTAATAGCAGAACTCTGTTATAGTGCTAACAGTTCATAAAACAATTTTAATTTTTCTTTATTTGTAAACTGATAGCAGCCACATGGTGCAGACAAACAATCAAAGACCCTGGCAAAAGGAGTTTACAGTCAAAGGCCCTGTTCTCAAGTGCTGTGGAAACATAGTCTGAAGAGTTGAACACATGCTACTAGGGATTCTAGGGATCACAGCCAGGCATAAGGCTTCAATCAGTTCACCACTGTTCAAGTCCCTGGTGTACACCATCCCATGATGATTGCATACAAGGCTATCATTTCAGTGTAAACCTCGGCACTCTGATAAATAAGCCAAATATTTTCCTCTGGATAATGAAAACCCCTCAGGATTCAGTTAATATTTGATGAAAAAAGAGCAAACTTATTTGCTTTTTAGGCTTCTTTGAATCATCATCCTATTTCTTCTCCTTTTAGTGAAGGTGTTGAACAACTCAGCTACTTTCCACTTTTCATAGTATGTCTGGCATGCTTTTAATGTTACATATCTGATGGAAATTTCAGCTATTTTCACAATCACAGAGTCATAACCAGGTGTCATGGTTTAACCCCAGCTAGCAACCAAGAGCCACGATGCAGCTGCCCACACACTTC
>NW_008686400.1:7863-32699 GCF_000695815.1 Acanthisitta chloris
CCTTGCCAGTGTGGCAGTATGGGAAGCAGCAAAGGCCTTGGCTCTGTGTGAGCTCTGCTCAGCAATAACAAAAACATCTCTGCATTATCAACCCTGTGTTCTGCACAAAACCCAAACATAGCCCCATACTAGCCACTGTGAAGAAAGTTAACTCTACTTCAGCCCAAACCAGCGCACCAGGATACCTATAATGACTCTTGGCTATCTGCTCCCAGCACTCTCTGATATCTGGCTATTAATGAAAAGACAGAGGGAAACACATGTTCTAAAAATACTGTAAAACAACACCACCACAGAGAGAAGTTTGCCTGTAACACATAGGCAAAAATCCTGTCCTAAAGAACTTGCTCTTTTATAAGGTTAAGCACAGCCACATAAACATAACATACATACATCAAGCCTCTGCTGACCAATACCTGCTTATTTGAGGCCTCTACACTGAAAATCTGACCAAAGCTTAATATACTGGGGCAAGGCAACAAACAGGGGCATCACATGAACTCAGGACAAGATTAGATTATAGAGATGCAGGAACAAAATAACTTGTACTAGACTCACATGTGCATTTCTGTACAGACTCTAAGGAGTACTGTTTACAAATGAAAAAAGTTTACATTTGAAAAAGTAAAATGGACTACAAATATTTCTCTCAGTTTTGAGAACAGCATAAGAACTGAAATAATAAAAAATCTAAATAGCATGGATTGGCAAAAAGGGTATCCTCAAGAAGAGGAGTGGACAGAGTAGAACTATTGTAAATAAAAATCACTCAGACAGAAATCCAGGTTCTAAATACAGCAATATATATTGTATTTTGTACTGACAGTGGGCCACTTCCAAAATACCCTCTCTCAAAAACCCCTCAAAATTCCAAAGTAGAGACTTTGCTTTGATGATGTATATAAAGGAAAAAAGAAGTTTCTACAGGTTGAAAAATGGAACTGTTGAAAATACTGGTCAAATTCCTGTTCTGTCTTGCTTTTTCAGTTGCCTGACTGGAAGAATGTATTTCCTTTTGCCAAGCTAAAATAGGCTGTTTGCTTCCAGAGGAACAATTCAAGCTCACAGTTCAGCTAAGGCAACTGAGAGAAATTAAGGGTTATTACCTATCTAATGCCATCATTCTGTATGTTTAGAAGAACACATGGACTTACTGGAAAAATAATAATTTAACACCCCTATGCAACTAGCCTCTTCTAGCTATTCTGTTCTCTGCTGGTTTCTGCTAGAGACTAAAAATCCCCGTGAATGGGGAGAGAATGTATATCGAGGAATCAGAAGAAAATTTCTGAATGAGAATCCTGACAAGGGGCCATTATGGTTAAACAGTTTTCAAATGCAAATTTAACTATATGAAAATGGAAGAACAAGTTTGGTTTTGCTGAGGTCAGAAGAATAGCAGGTTTTTTTAACATCATGTTTATTTTTGCCCCTAAAAAACATCAATCAAAACCACAATATAGAAAAGTCCAGAGGAAGAATATGTCCTACAAAGAGGTCTATGATATGTTAGGGACACTAAGACAGTGTGGCCAGTGCAGGCTTTTTATAAGCAAAATTTTCATTCTGTAAAACTTTGCTTCAGGCTGTGAAACAAGCTGATGGCATCAATTTGATTCTGTGGGGTCATATGCCTATATGAGAAAGCTGTGATTTAACTTAACTTGGGATGGCATTTCTTTAAGGACAAAATGGACAGATATTCCATGTCACCATTGAAGTGATTTCTTTTAAGGCTAGCACTAAGGTTCACTGGCTGATATCCCTCAGCTGGTGCCTCTGTGATATGCCTCTTTGGCAGCAAACCAACATAAACCAGCATAAAGTGTAAGTGCCAGATCCATTTTTTTTTCCCTTTGAAGTACACAATCTTGTAGGATCAGGGTAAAGCCCTGGAGAAAACAATATTCTCATTAAATGCCATCATTGTGCTCAAGAAATTACTTTGGTAGCTATTCTAATTAATCATGGTCATTCTCTATCTATATAGACAGCAGACTAAGAAGTGTCATATAAGGACAATCCTTCAGAAGGAGATTTTCCCCTTTCGACACAAGCATAGAGGCTTGAGTTAACGCATGAACTCAGCAGGCTGCAGATAAAAAAGGTGAGAGCTTCTCTAAATATCAGAGCCTGGGTTTGGTTACTGTATTTCTGGGATTCGGCCCTTAACATTGTAGACATTTAGAAACTAGCTGCTGGTTACTACCAAAGCAAAATCTGTGATATAAATGCATGAAACTATGAGACATCGAAAGAAATCACTTTGGAAATGCAGCAATGCCTCATTGATCCAGCAAATTCACTTAGGCCACTCAAGTGTTCCCTTCCCCGTTATCAAAGCATTGCTCATCTACCAGAAGTGGCCAAGTGAGACATACCTCAGGTGGTGCAGTTTCCTTCCCAGTAACCAGAAAGCAAATTACCTGGAATTTTGAATCTCAGCATGAAAAAGAATCTTTTCCTTGAAATGGATATTGTTTCAGCGGTGATCGTGATGGTAAGTGGTAAGCAAGTGCCATAAAAACACCTTGGTTTAGTTTAAAAGATATTTATGGCAAGTCTTACTTATTGCTAAATGATGGAGAACAGTTATAATCTGTTATAGTTAATTTACTACCACATAAGTAAAAATGTGCTAAGAGCAGCACACTTGTTAAATTAAAGCTCACTTAATGATTACATAGCACTTGGGAATAACATTCAGTTTAAGAGTAAGAAGTAATGGATGTTTTCTATAAAATCATTCATTTTTGGGGAAAATGAGATGACCAAAGCCCTTTACATTTTTGCTGATGATAAAACTATACAAAATACCAGAAAGTAGACTAGGAGGGTTATCTTTTTGTAGTGAATACTGGAGTACTTACTACAGCTGATACAACTACCACAAGGTTACTGATTCTCTACCTTATTATGGTGGGTTGAGCTGAAGTCAGTAGTATTACATTACTGTATCACTCTTAAATCAGGTGAAATACTGGTCTGGATACTCCCTATTATCTAGCCTCTTTGTCATTTTTTCTTAACACCACAGTATCTGAAAATGTGATGTATTAAATCAATAATAATAACAAAATCCCAAGGCTCAGAGAAAAGCTAGTATTTTCCTCTTTATGGGACTGAGGATTTTAGCTGAATCAGGGTTGTTTTTTTGGGTACGGAGTAACCTTGTGTGGTGGTTTAACCCCAGCCAGCAACCATGCACCACGCAGCCCCTTGCTCACTTCCCTACCAGACAATCACAAGGGTAAAATTAGAAAACTTTTGAGTCATGGGGAAAGCAAAAGCCACACCCACGAGCAAAGCAAAAATGGAATTAATTCACCACTTCTGCTGGGCAGGCAGGTCTTCAGCCATCCCCAGGGAAGCAGGGCTCCATCACGTGCAATGGTTACTTAGGAAGACCAGCACCATCACTCCAAATGTGCCCCCACTTTGTCCTTCTTCCTCTCACTTCATATACTGAGTATGATGCCAACCCAAAAATTTACGTGTGTGAATGTGGCTGTACCCTCATTTATCTCCTTTTCCATGATGGTACCTATTCAACCAAATGTGGCAATTTTGCATTGGGTACTTATCTAAAAGAACTTGATTTGTAAAAAACTTAATCTTAAATATGAAGAATCCTCTACAGCCATCTCAATATACAAATTTAGGTAATTTTTTGTCACTATCTTTTCATATAGGAGCTTTATAGAAGTATTGCTTCCATAGTTCTGGGGTCATGTTGCAGCCATCCCGCATAGTAGCATGAGTGGATAGCTGTGGTTCAAAGCTTGGTCCCCTCTGGATGGCTTTACTAGAACCTGCTATATGACAGCTTTGTGCTAAGACAAGGAAAAGGATCATTTGGGACTAGCAACCTTTCATGTGCTTATGCAGGATGAAAAATGCTAATTGCTGCAGAGCTTACTGCATCCTCTTCAGGCATGGCAGGGTAACTCCATAGAAGATGCACTGTAGAGGACTGGGATGGGTCTCCACTGTGAATGACAAGCCAGCTAAATTATCCCAACTCAGAACTAGGAACCAATACTTTCTTTTTGTCACTAGGTGTCAGAAACCCCTGCACATCCAAGCTCTATACAGAGCAATAACAACAAGTAAAATGGATCTTGACTCACTCTGCATATCCATATCTCTAGTAGTTATGGTGATGCTGCAGTATCAGGTCATTATTTTTCTTTTTATACATGTTGTAATTGCATGCTGCTGGCCAAGAAGGTTACAAACATACTACTCATATTTTAGTGATGCTTGCATAATTGGTAGCACATGGGATCTTAATGAAGACCACATACATTAAGCTGTTTGTCTTGTAAGAAATTTAAAGTACATCTTTTTGTGGTTTGTAGTATTATCACTAAGAAGCCTGGAATCAATGAAATTACTA
This sequence comes from Acanthisitta chloris, assembly GCF_000695815.1. Lineage (NCBI taxonomy): Eukaryota > Metazoa > Chordata > Aves > Passeriformes > Acanthisittidae > Acanthisitta > Acanthisitta chloris. The sequence goes on from NW_008686400.1 coordinate 12,263, forward strand.
TATGATTAAGAGAAAGGCATTCTAGCCTTTTCTACTCATTAATTAAGGAAGACTGTATCTAGAGCAAGATTGATTAAAAGTTTCTTTTCTTGCAGACACCGTAGGTAAGGACTACAAAAATTACACAGCACTGATCGAAATGAGAGCTACCAAAAGTTGAGAAATCATTGTCTTGCAGAGAGAAAAACCTTTCATTCATGATAAATCATAAATATTGAAAACATGCAGTGGCTTTTCAAACAAGAGTTCTTAATGGAACTTCTGATCAAGGTGAAATCTCAAGATTTTCCTTTAGGAAGACACTTATTCTGCAAAGGGTACATGACTACATCCAGGTTGATTATGTGTATGTGGCTGAAATCATAACTGAGAAATGTATGGGTCATTTCCAGTCTGTGTGTCTCTAGTTTCCACAGAGGATGCAAAAATTATGCTCCCACTAGAACACCTCTTCTTCAGGACCTCATGGTGTAATATGGAGTAATTCTGCAGGACATTACTGAAATTTATTTGGGCAGCAACAAGGATCCTGATTTCTGCTGCAGTATTCTGGAGTAACACTGAGAAACTCACTGGAGGGTGCAAGGTACTAAAGGAAACCAAAGGAACTAGAAGCTGCTAAACATCAAGGACAACTGGTTATATTTGCTTCCTTTTGCTTCCTCTGTCTCACAGTCTACCACAGTAAAAATGGGGATTTAGTGACAGTTCCTTTTAGCATGAACAGAAATAGCTGATTGTAAAAACAAACCCAATGAAATATTCAGTAATAAAATGGTCAAGTCACTAAATAATGCATCCGGCTAGCTCTGGTGCTTGACCTTTGCAAAAATTCCTTGGAGGTGAAGTGCAAACTCTTTTTTTCCAATGGTATATTCCTGGGGAAACACTGCTACTAGAACTCTGTATTTCACAATGAAAGCAGCTCATTTTTAAGCTTTAATTATGCATGTTCTTCAGTGGATGGCCTTCTTGCTTCTCAGTAGGTACTGAATCAATACCCTGGCATAATGCTACTATGGACACTTCAGTACTTGAGGTGCCATCCTTCAGGAGAGAGGCTGAAGCAAGGTCTCATGTCTTTGTGATTTTTCCTGGCTCTCATGGCATTTTTCTCTATTTTTTTTTAAATAATAAAGGTGTTAGCATCAGTGCCTTGGCCACAGTCCAAGTTGGGTAATTACGTTCTGTCTCCCTAAATTTTGCTTTGTTCAGTTTTAATTTAATATGCTGCTCTTTTTGTCTTCCTGCCCTAAGTTGTTTTGTGTCATTGCTGGGCACTATTAAATAACCTCCATATTTCCCTCAAGACAGCTGCATTTAAGCTGTGAGTAAGGCAAAGCCTGCATATGAATTTTGTGAACCGTTCCCAGAGAAGCAAACATAAGCTCACTTACAATTATTACATGCCAATATTTACCTGGACAAACTCCAGCTCGTCTGCTCCCCTCCAGTAGTTTACTTTCATTTGGAATTTAACTACCAAATGAAAACAGCAGCTGTAGGGAACACTGTCCCTTATCAAGAGGTCACAAGGCTCATACTTGGGAGGACTTTCTTGGCAGGCAAAGGAGTTTTATCCTCTGTTTGAGAACATAAGCTGCTACAAGCAACCTTCCTCTACAACATGCGGTATTTAGCCATGAGCTGCAGAGGGATAGTGACCAGGGTTACCCTGTCCCAGTTGTGTGGCTGCCTTGCCCCAGCTTGTCAGTCTTGGAGGGTCAGTTTGTTCTCCCAGGGAGACTGAGTGGGGCCATGGGCCATGCTCAGCCTCAGTGTTCCCCTAATGCACACAGGGTTACCCCTCCAATAGACAAATTCATGCAGGCTGTACATGAGGCTAGAAGTGAAGCTCATGCAAGCAAATTTCTGGATTTAGTTTACAAAGTGACCTTCCTGATGATTTTAATTGTACCTAAATTCAACATGCTGAAGTTTAGTATTATGACTCTGAGAAGATACAAGATCAGTGCTGAGAAAATGGCTACTATTAGATATAGCAGGTAGGTTGGGCTAGTACAGTGGGGATCCTGAGCAAGCAAGGAGCTGAAAGAGCTCCTCGTAACAACCAGTTCAGTGCAACCTCCACCGTGAATACAGAGAGCTGGCCCTGTGGCTCCCATGAGCACTGACAGGAAACCTTGCCTACAGCACAGGAGTTGCAGTCCTTTGCCTGAGTGACCCCAGAGCACCAGGGGCCAGAGAGTGCTGTGCATTGCTCTGGGCAGCTCTAGCCAAAAACACTTAAACATAGTATTTTTTTTACTGAAGAGTGTAAGAAAGCCTGGAAATTGCCTGGGAAAGGCTCTGGATCAGTGCCTCTAGGAACCAGGAGAGCCAGTCTGCTTTTGGTGTCATAGGAAGAAGGGAAGGTCCACGTCCTCCTTGAAATGGTTTGAGAGAGGTCCTGAGAGTGGTCATGGCACAGCAGTTGGGTATACTCTTATGCCCAGGAGACTAGTTAGAGCTCCAGGGCAAATGCTCCATATGCTATTGCCTACACTGCTCCCTACTGCATATTGAATGCTACTAGAAAATGCTGTATCAGTATCTAGATGTAAAAGCATCCAGGAGACATCTACATTAGACACAGTTAATCCAGAGAAGCAAAAGGCATGAATCTAATATGATTTTTTAATTGGCACAAAGCCCTTCATGTGTAGACACTGCTGTTCAGGATTGAAGTCAGTCAGGTGAGCATCACTATCGTAAGTTTTTCCAATTGTACATGCTTTTAGGAGCTGTAAGGCAGGGGGGAGGATCATGTTACAGCACAAAGCAATAGTGATCTTACAGCACAAATCCTTCTGAAGGTGTAAATCAAGGATAGGCAATTTTTCATCAGCTTGATTGAAAAGTAAGCTAAAAACAAATATTAAAAATATAAAACTTCAGATGCAAGCTGTGTAACCAGAGCCATCCAAAACAGGCTTATGGCTAGAGCTTATTTTTTTAAAAAATTAATGTATTTGAAGTCTTAACTTGAAAATAAAATCATAGGAGCAAAACTCTATTGCTATAAATCAGCAAGACTCCACTGGTTTTCCAATTTATTGTATTTGAGTAATCTTAACTATGTATTATCTCACTTGGCTCTGAAACATAGAGGCTTTTCATACTGATAGGATTGTTGCTCTTGCTTCCATTTTTATTTTTTTTTCATTTTTAAATACAGCATGCTTTTATTGTTTAATTTAAAGCTATTCAACCTTTCATCCTGCTATCCAAAGACATTTGGCATGTAAAAACAACAATTTGGACCCCAAATCACCACCATCTGCTTATTTATAGTATGATCCAACAGTAAAGGGAGTCTTTATTAAGCCCTTAATGGAAGTCACGTGACTGTGCAATGAATTCAGTTTTCATTTTCCTGATAAAAATGAAATTGTTTCTTTACTAGTCCATATTATTATTCTGTGATGTTCTGCAACAAGAACACTAAAAGAACCTTAATTTCTTGAGACCTCTCCCTTCCCCACTATTGTGGCCATTGCTTTTCCAGGTATGTATTGTGGGTCTGGTCCTGTCATGCCATTAGATGCCAGAATTAAATGTCTTTAGATATTTGTTTTTATTCATTTGGTGTCTGAGGGGGAAGGTAAGCTGATAAGTATGTTGTTTTTCAAATTGCTGAGCTATCCTTAGTGTGAACCTCAGGAAAAAAACCCAACACAACAAACAAAAAAACCCACAACAAAATCCTACAATACCAGGATTTTAGTGGGGCAACAAAACCAAACAGCTGAATTAAAAATGAAGGCAGTCATTGCTGGTAGAAAGTAGAGAATAAATAATTGAAGAAACCTACCTTGTGTAAGTATCAGCACCAAGAGAAGACTCAAATAGGTTTTAAACTTGCATGAAGTATCTCATAAACTATGATCCTGAGGGACTTAGACAATAAAGAAAACCCTTCTCAGTTCAAAGAAGAGTATGTGGAAAAGAGCAAAGTTGTTAAGTTGACACCCTACTTCGGGTGAATCACTTTCTTCCTAATGAGGACACACACCAATTGCACAGTGCAGTACAAAGGCAGATGTTTGCTGCTCTCAGAGTTCACTTCTAACCCTTAAAATACAGTGTGTGGAGGTAGGAAGTTTTAACTGCAGAATGTTTTTTAAATTACCATTGTTGTAGTCAAAACTATCCCAACACATTTTTACAGGCAGAGCCCACTGCACTACAAAGATATGGGTTTTCTTCCTGCCTTAGATACAAAAGATATTTTACTGGCTTTCATTGAAATGTATGGCAAATGCTCCAGGTTCATAACACCAAACTCAGACATATCCCATATTAAAACCACAGATAATGTTCCTGGAGTTCACTGTTTCAGTTTTAGATACACAGGTATACTAGAGGGTAAGTTAAGAAAAACTAGGTCATTAATGTGTATCGTGGTAACTTTTTAATACAGTTACATAGATGTTCCATCTGTAAAATTGTTCAGGTTTGTAGGGTTATGAGACTTTGCACTGCTTATTCTACTTGTGACTTCAACCCAGTATTGAGACATCATGATACTCCAGCATGAATGCGAGAGGGGAAAAATTCAAAAGCATTTTCAAAGCTAATACTGATTATTACAAGGGCCTTTATTCCTGCTCAGCACCCATGAGCAGGGATTTGTCTATCCAAATTACAGGTCTACAAAACAAGTATCTGTAGCTGAACTCTTTGGCTAGGTTCCCATTTCAGCCAAGGAGAGAAATAGCCGAGTCTAGATTTACCTCCTGCTAAGGTAGAAATTGAACAAGCATGGATGGGTTATACTGTAGCAATAGCTACTTTTATCCCTTGACTATGCGAGAGTGTACGCTACTAGCTCCGAGATGCATCCAACCCTTAGTCTCTGCCTGAGTTCTGCATCACTTAGAAGGTGGAAGCACCCAGCCACTGCCCTTTGGACTTCATGTTAAATATAGCTTCTCTTTAGCTGTCTATAAAACTGCTGGGCATGAAGCCAAATAGGTACGAATGAGGAGAAGCCAGACAAATCTATAAAAAATGTGACACGTGCTCCATAAAGAACACACACATCATTCAGGTGTTGGGCACTTCAGTGAGTACAAAGAGACCACGTGTGTAGACCAATTGGAGTGAAGTCCTGGTTCAACTGAAATCAAATGCAAAACATGCAGTGCTGAGCAGGCATGGAGTTTCAGCCTATTTCTGAAGAAATGGTACATTTCTAATACAACTACCACACGGGAGAGAACTCTCTGACTCTGGGGTGCACTTTCAAGGAATGTTAAGAAGCTTAAGCCCATCTCGATCTTACTGACTGTGATGTTCAGCCCACAGAATATAACAGGGATCACAGGTTGAGGCAAATGAGATATCCCAGGACAGGCCTTAGCCTTGGGCTCTCAGAAGGATGAGGAGTTTGAATCCCCCAGTGAGAAAAGAGCTGCAAGCAGCTTTTCCTTCCATCTCTGTAACACACAGAGAGAAAACAATTATTTTTACACTACGTCCACCAAGGAAACCAGTAGACACTTTCTTATTCAGTTGACATTGTTCAAGCCTATCCTCAGTATTCCTGCTCTGGCCACAAATCAGTGACTGCTTATCAACATTGGGGCAATTCTGTTGGCTCTAATAGTAGCCAGCAGTTGTGGGCAACACAAAAGCAGAATCAGGCTGTGTGATTTTAGCTAACCAGCTAATTCTGAGCTCCACCATAGTCAGCAGGAGGAACTTTTAAGCAGTGTATGTGAATACAAACGTCAAAGATACCTAATCTGTGTGCAAACTGTAGCCTCACACACAAAGAATGTATGACCTTTACCTCCATGAAATACCTGTCAGCCAGCTGTGCTGGGGAAGAGTCTACATGCAGTGCCTGTGATATGCTGATCCTCTTTTCAAGCCATCCAGGGTTTGTATCTTTTATTCTAAACATTAGAAAATGAATTGACTACAACCACAGCACTCATGAAAAAGGAATGTATCTGATATGAGTGATACAGATAACAACACCTTTCATCAAACATCCCAGGGGTAATATGCATCTTATTCACAATAGTTCCAGTCCTGTAACAAATTCTTGCTTAAATTTATACACAAGCTGCTCCACTGAAATCTAATCATATGCGTAAACCCTCTCAGAATCAGGGACTAGCACTGCACAAGAATTATGTTTGTCTCTGCTGATAACAAAACTCTCTGTAGGGCAAAATACAAGAAGAAACCCTGTTAACTGTTTGAATTCCTTGAAGAATTTTGGGTGTCAGACCTATGTTTTGTCCAGACTACAAGGACCATCATCCTACTCTGACTGAAAGTACTCCAAGATATATAAGGACAGAAGATACACAGGATTTTGTGCATCCAAGAAGCTGAATATTTGCTGTGAAGGTCTGAGCTTTTAAATGAACATTCTCAACTGGATGACAAATTCTTTAGCAAAGCCAGAAAAAAAGCACCCCCACAATACAAATGAGGCATTAAAGTGGGAGAAAGAGTACCTGATGTTCTGAGAGACCCCATTTGTACACATCATACCCAGCACCCTCAGAGATGGTAAACTATGTAATGTGCCACCATGAAATCAAATAACCCCACCTTCCTTCCCCCAGACTGTCTTACTAACCTGTTAGTTTTCAATGTTGATATAGGTGAATCCAGAACCAAAAGAGAACCCTTTATTACAGAATAACTGCTCATGTAAACATAGAAATAATGAAAAAGCTTTGAATCCTATTTTCATATAGACTGTTAGATAGCACTAGCTGCCAAATCATGAGCCCATGAAAAATATATCTCTGAAACATGCCACAAATGTGAGTGCAGTCTAAACCTGATTGAATAGCCTGTCTTATCACGCAATTGAGATGTGGATCTGAATTTCACCAGAGTCTAGAATTTTGGTTTTGGTAAACATCTGCTATCAGCAGGAGAGGACAAATTTTGAGAGCTAATTTTAAATGTTAGTGCTCTTTACACTCAGATCTAGCAACTGCCACATGGAGTCAGACCAACAGTCCGTCCTGTTTCTCTACTAGCCATGGTCTCTTGGTGTTATAGCTCCAATGTAAATAGTGAGGAATGATGAAAAGTAAATTTCAGGGCTAATTGTCTCTGAAGTTTGGGGAAGATCCATACCAGTATTTGGACTCAGATGTAACCCTATGCCAGCATCACATCAAAGCAAAACTTAGCCTGGGATTGGTATGTTGATTGTTTTGAGAAATTAACAACATGCAGGTCTGTTTGCAAGTTCTCTTGCAACATCCACCTTTATTGAGCTTCTAAAAAATCATACTTCTAAATATACAAAATAAGAAACACATTATAAAAACATTACTAATATGCATCCTTTTCCCTTTGCCATGTGTACCCCTTACAACAGTTTGCAAGCAGCATAGAAATATTCTTGTGATTATTGTAACACACTATAGTGAAACAGCATAAATCCCATACAGCAAACTTGAGAGGTAGTATGCCATTCCATTCCACTCACATGAAAAGAGGAGTGTTCTTACCCACTTTATAATTCAGGTCAGGTAATGCCTCTAAATTACACACTCCCTCCCTGTAATGCAGTCATTTATCAGTGTTATCAGATAACTACTTATTTTGAGCTGTTAATGACAGTTGTCTACCAAGTGTGCTAAAGCTCTTGCCTTCTGTACAAGTGGAATTCAGCACATTGAATAAATCAGATATCTAACATGGTCTTCAGAGGAAACTTTTTCTGGCTTTCCTGAACCAGTGAAAAAGCCTGGATTGTGCTATTTGGTAGCTTAACCTTAGAGGAAGTGCAAAGTAAAAAGTATTTGAAAAAACAATAAGTTCAAACATGTGCCCCTGTCAAATCCTCTTCACTTGGAATAAGTTTTAGGTAACAAATCCAAACACTACTTCAGTCTGCATGCACTACAGAGGAAACTTTTTCTGGCTTTCCTGAACCAGTGAAAAAGCCTGGATTGTGCTATTTGGTAGCTTAACCTTAGAGGAAGTGCAAAGTAAAAAGTATTTGAAAAAACAATAAGTTCAAACATGTGCCCCTGTCAAATCCTCTTCACTTGGAATAAGTTTTAGGTAACAAATCCAAACACTACTTCAGTCTGCATGCACTACAAAAAACCAACCCAACCTGTTGATGTAGAAATCTTGAAACATCATGAAATGAAAGTTGTATCAATACTTTACTGAAAATTTAGATCCACTTGTATGTCACCTAGAGATATTTTTAAAATACTGGGACTTACATAGCAAGGGAATAAATGGACCATAATTTAATCTCTTCGCCTATCTAGTTGCATTTCAAAAAATTAAACTCTTCTGTTTTATGCTGATGGTTTTGTAATCCTGTGTTTCTACAAACTCAAAAGTCTTCTGTGTCCTTGGAAGAGATGAAGACTTGCTTTTCACCTAGCCAGTGATGCAGACACAATAACCAAACATTTTAGCCTGTTGTTGTGCCAGTGCCAGGCTGCTGCCCTCTCCATGAAGGTACACATGCAGATATTCACAAAACACGTGGGACAGAGCTGCCACTTAGCTCAATCCCAGCCTGGCAAACAGGAGAAGCCAGAGCTGATCCCTCACCTCTGGCTTGTTCAAAGCATCCCTTCAGCAGTCAGGAACGAGGCATCTGAAGCTCACCCTGGTTCTTCAGGCCCTAACCTGATACATTCCTTACAAGGTGTATGTGCCAAATGCTGAGGAAAGCCATCTGCTAGATGGGTCCCAAAGATGTAGCGCAGGAAGTATCAAGGTTGATGGCCAACATGCTGGCTGCATCTTCAACAGCTCTAGTCCCTACTAGCACAATACAGAGCAATGGATTCCATATTCTCCCAGCACCTCTACTCTCAGGATGATCATGTTCCTTTCACTTCATCTCACTAGGTAAAGTGGGAGAAACCAAAAGCTGGCAGCATCCTACCAGAAACTTCTCAGTGTTCATGGAAACAGTACTGAATGTGTCTTACAGGACCATGGTAGCAGAAGCAGAGTCTTCCACCTCAAGGCTGGAAAACCCCATGCCTCCCTCTGCTCTACCTTTGAAAACATTTACCTCAGTCCACTTTGCCCAGAAGAGCCTGTCCTCTCAGTACTTTGTTGTGGCACTTCCCACGCAATCACAAGTTCCTTCAGAAGACTGAGGGCAGCATTTTGTTTTTCCATCCTGCAAGTTGTTCTGCATTTAATAATCCACATCCCTGTCTCATGCCCCACTTTCAGACTTGGATCCTTCTGATTCCTTGAATCTAAGTTGAAGGGTTCTTTTTCTTAAATATATTTTTAACAAAACCTATACAGAATATGCTCACTTGTGTCAGTGATCTGGAAAATATGCTTTGTCTTTCTTCCAGAGAACATGCACATTTCAGATTTCCCTTAAGAATTCATAAATATTTCTGATCTTGATGGTTTTGTATTGTCAGCCCAGGTGATACCAACCAGATAAGAGAAACAGTTTGAGGGTGACTTTTGTCTAGGAGATAGCAGATAAGAAAACCATCCATAAAATTCTGGTAATTTCTCATTTCATTGAAAAGACATGTTGTGGGTATTTGTATATTCTGTCTCTGAAGGAAACAGAACTATAGTTGGATGATGTGGCAAAAAGGCTTGAAATGCTATTCAGGACTAAAGGTGTAAGTGCTTATTAAACAACAAACCTTTCATATGGAGAATGCTCAAAGGAAAGCATCATTTTAGGTGCCTTGCTCAGTATTTTGAGCCTCACAAATGCCATAAAAACTGGGGTACTAAACATAAGTGTTTAGTAAAGTGAAGTGTGTGTACACTACAGTGAATATGTACAAGGCCTATCAGTTTAGCTCACAATCCCAGCAGAGAAAAGACTAGTACCTATAGAGCTCACGGCATGCTGAGAGCTGCTTTCAGCATTTCACTCAGCCCCATCTCTGCATCCTCAGACTGGAAGGGAAAATGAGATAGGAATTAGCAAGATACAGCCTGCCATGTCTGAGTCATAACACTAAATGCCTCTAACTCAAACTAACAGGGTCATTTAGGAGGGGTGACTTGCTGTGCACTCACTGAAGAAGAGAGGAAATTCTGGGTACTTAACATTTTAGAATAAAACTCAGTTTCCCTTCAGCTACATTTAGTGTCTGAACAAACTCCAGGGTACAGACTCCAGTGCCAGTTTAATACAGACTTCTATTTGCAGACACTCATTAATGTTGTGCACAACTGCTTTAAAAAAAGGTTAAAGTCTTGGCAGAAAGCAGCAATAGCAGCTATCGATTCAGCTCTAGAAACTCTCCAGCAGTTACCCTGAGACTCATCAGCTGAAGAAACACTGAAGCATTGAGCAGAGTTTTAAGAAGACACTCAAGCACAGATCCACAGATCCACAACCTGATCTCTGAGGCACAGAGAGGCTGCAGGCACAGACAGGTCAGCAGCCTATCCCTGCAGTCACCACAGTGTCCCTTGTAGTGCCAGCTGAAGCTGTCTGCAGAGGCAAAGCTGCTGACATCCTAGTTAACTGCTCTCTAGCAAATCAAATCTGCTTATATTCTTCCCTTAACGACATGGTTTAGTTCTTTATAAAAAGCAGAACTTTAAAATTGAGACACTGCCATTCTATACTAGAATAGGCTTATACTAAGCCTTATACTATACTAGAATACTACATATTTCCTCTCATGTAATTCCTTTGGATGTGAGGTTAATTTTGACTGCTTCTCTTGTTGTAGATATTTGGCCTCGTTTTAAAAAAATAAAATATATATAGAAAGAAAAGTAAGTACCAAAAAGTGTGTGCTGCTCATTCATAACAGCAGTGGCTTTAGAAATAGGCTGGAAGAAACTCAGGAAAAGCCTCCAATGCAATTAGAAATTATCCAGAAACACAGGGGAGGAAAAAAAGTGAACCTGGAGAGGCACAGGCATTGTACAAGTTTTGATCAGGTGCTGGGCTTGGTGGCCCAGGCTAACCTTTTATTACCTGCACCTTGTCTTGCTTCAGACATATAGTGTATATTACAGACCTCCCAGTTCTTTCACTAAGAGTAAGAGCAGATATGATTTTATAAGAAGTTAGTGAAACACTTTGAGGGCATGATTTGGTATGAAATACTTTTCATCTCCCAAAGATCTCAAAGCACCTTACAATTCAAATATAGTGATACAGACAGCTCACACTCTCACTGCTCAGCTGTAGCCAGCTGAGGAATGGACAGCAAGAAACATTTAATAGTTCCCCTTTAACCCTACATAAATCTTTAGAAAAGGAATTGAAATATACCTCAAGGGTAATATAGGTAGAAAGAATTGAATTATCAGAGTAGAAATTTGGCATGGGGAGTCTATCACATTTTCTTATGGTATTATAACATTCATCTGCTCTGAGTGGCATTCTGCATACAGCATATACAGCAAGCAGTCTGAAGGCAGCCTGAAATCACTGTCTGTCCTGAAGAGATTTCTGCAGCAGGAACACTGGTTTGTAATTAACACAACTTAGCACACTTGAAATCCTTGAAATCTAAGGGTCATGGGAGGAACACTAGGGCCTCAATCCTTTACCTGAAGGGCAGATGAGATGGTATGAGAGCTGAGTGCCCTCTGTCTGCTTCCTGGCACTCCCATTGCAAAGCCACTAGTGAAACAGCTCCTTAACAGGAGTCATGAAAGCTCAGACATGGAGAACCCTCATTGCTAAAGGACTCTCAGAGAAGCAAAACCTTATTTGGAGGCTAAGGTACAGCTTAGTACCTCTGATGCCTGGAGATACCAGGAGATGTCACTACAAAATTCACCAGCTGTATTAATTCCTTTTATATTTACTCCCCTCAACTCCCAAAAATCTCCTAACAATGGCAGGGATCGAGTTGAACCTGCAGTATTTATTGTGCTAGAATTGAAGAATAATGATGATGCAAAGGATCTTGAAAGATCACCAGGTTTAAGTTCGTGCTCCAAACCAGGCTCAAGTACAACTTATGGCATGTTTGGTGAAAAATAATCTAAACTGTTTTTAAAGCCTTTCAGTTCTGGTGAGATCACCTACCCAGAGACATCTATCTCAGCATCCTCACTGTCAGAAAGCATTTCCTCTTCTCAAATCCAAATCTTGTTCTCCTGTTCACTGCAAAAATGAGGATGCACATACTAAGTGCATCCAGTTTGGACTAATGCTTTCTTTAGAAAATTGAAAGGAATAGGTGTGGTCTGTCATTGCATTTATGGAGAGAGGCAAGAAAAGATGGTATTGGGAAAAGAAAGGCAGCTGAAGCATCAGGCAAAAAGAAAAGTTATTTGCGAGTGATATTTTGCAAAATGAAGCATCAGGCAAAAAGAAGTTATTTGCGAGTGATATTTTGCAAAGTAAATGAATGCAGGTTTGATGAGGTGCATAAGTAACATCCTTCAGGGTCAGCAGAGAAATCCTAATTAGGCAGGATGGCCTTCCTCATTATTAATTAGGGCTATGTGCTTGATTGAACAGGAGGCCTGCAGCATACAACCAACCTGTTTCTCCCTTTCTCTTGCACACGCAGGCACATACCAAGTGGTTCTGTCCAGGCTCTCTCTTATGCCTATGTACCCTCATGCACACACAGACACACATAGTGTGGGACACCTCCATCTGCTTCCTCTCCTTACACAACAGGTACTACTTCTCAGGTGCCCTGATTCAGAAGAAAGCAGGGTTAACACCCTCCTCTAGATGAGGAAGAGACTATCGAGCACACAATGGTCAGTTCAGAAAAGGGGAAAAATCAGAGCAATAGTTGTGTGCAAATTAATAGCCCACACTGTTTCATAACACACATCTCCCAGCAGATGCCACAGGTAATTATGCAACTGAGGGTAGTGCTTCAGGGAGAACTCATAAAATACAGCTTTTATCTTGCTGCTTCCAGCCCATGTCTGGTAATGTATAAATAATGTTAACAGCATCCACACAGACGGTCAAAGATCGGATGTGCACTGGGTATATGCATGCCTGCTGAAATACAGATTTTGCTGCAGACTTGAGATATGTTCGAAGAGAAAGGAAGGAAAAAAAAGGCCCTAATAAAAAGGCCCTTAAATATGCATACCAAGGTGCTACCTATAAGTTACAAGAACTCCTATCTAGGTAAGAAAAGCTGGGTATTTAAAGACTTTCTGAATGTCCCTCTAGGCAAGGAGCCTTCAGACTGATTCAAGATAGGTTATGAATATGGGGTGGCAGCTGCTTGACTTGAGACTGGTTCCATACAGCAAGCTGACAGCTTCATATGCCAAGAAATTTCAGTAATGTGACAGCTGTGATAAGCAGGAGACTCACTGTACGACAGTAAAGTTAACAACAGAATCCTCTGTAAGTGGGGCCAACATTATTGTACAGAGAGATGTCAGTGTGCTTAGGAAAATAAGCAAGAGATCACAATTATTTTTTGCTGCATTTGGTTTCCCATAGACTCATCCCATTCTTCCATGTGCACTTTTTTGTATGTGTTCCAGCCATACTGAGTTGCTCCACATGGCACTTCTCAAATGACCTTATCTCATTTTATTGCCCACAGATTACAGACACACTCTTGCAGCTTAAACTGCACTAAGTATATTGTGAATACCGTCCAAAAAGTTGGTGAGAAAATGGAGAAACACGGGAGTTTTGAGGCAGATATAGAACAAGAGAAAGCATCTGCAGTGGAGCTAAAACAACTGTGAGAAAATGAATCACTGATACTCTCCGAGGATAGTCACACATGGAGGGGCTGCTAGAGCTACTTTGTTATCTTCGGTTTTGTTCTTCAAACTTGTCAAAATGAGAACAGTACCTGAGCAGAACAATTCTGCAAAGCAGAATTTTTGGAAGTAAATTCAGTTACTTACAGCTTTGTAAGTAAATTCCATTTGTGAAGATGGCTGTAGGTGCATTGAAATAAATCACATTGTTGTAGTTTATGGACAAATATTTGCAATATAGCAGGCTTACAGTGGCTACAAAGCTGAAAGAGATCTGATAATCAATAAAGAATGCCTCATTATGTGTCAATATTAGGAAGTGCAAACAGATACATGAGCTGAGTAGAGAAAGGAGATCAAAGGTGCATAGCTAAATACTCATACACATCAATTTGATAGACTAAGGAAACATACAGTCAGAAACTACCCACAGTGAATGCTGATACTGAGAATTGATGGCAGTCATACATTTTTACAGATATTTTCCTCATGATAAAAATGCAGTGTTTTAATCTGAAGTTGAAACATTGCACTGCTTTCCTCCACTTTTTTTTTAAAAATTTTCTATGGAAAGTTATTTTGTGATGGTGCTTGTACCATTTTATGTAAAAAGACTGTAAAATTGTTATAATTCTGTTTTATGAAATATCAAGCTCTTTAGCCACTGTACAAAGAAAAAAATTATCTTGAAAATAGGAAGTATTTTACTAACATCTATCCATAATGCTTTGTAAATAAAATTGTGTCATTTGGTATGTCATGTGTTTGTGTTAGAACACAGTGTCATGAACCAGAAAAAGCCACCTAATTGAAAAAAAAAACCACAAAACAAACCTCAAAATAAGAAAGAATGTACAGACACTACGGTAAGTTTTACTAAAAAAACCTCATCTCTTTGAAGTTTCTCTTTCACTTGTATTTCTCCATAATAGAAGAAAAATATACATTTAAACTGTGTTTCATGTGTCAGCAGTTCTTAGCTTTGTTTGGCTTTCTGAAACAAGGCATGAGAATTGAAGAAAGAACAGACTTTCATTTTTGCTTTGCTTAAAAAAATGTAGTTTATTGTGTCTGTTAGTAACAGATTTCTAAAAAGTAATCACCCTGTCACATGGCTTTCTATAAAGTTATTCACAGAATTACATGGGCACAAATAGCAATATACTGAGTAGCTTAATTTTATGTTTGTGGCACAAACATTTTCTAAAATATATTCTTACAGCTTGATGACCAGTACTAAAAGTGCTGCTCCTGTGTAGCAAACAAGGTTGCAAGTTACTGCAGCTGGGGTACCCAACACAGGAAGGACACTGGCCTGATGGAGTGCATGCAGAGGAGGCCACCAAGATGATTAGAGGGATGGAACACCTCCTACAAGGATTGTTCAGCCTGGAAAAGAGAAGGCTTTGAAGCGACTTAACTGTGGCCTTCCAGTACCTGAAGGGAACCTACAGGAAAGATGGAGAGGGATTTTTTACAAGAGCAGGTAGAGGATGGGACAAGGGGGAATGTCTTCAAACTGAAAGATCAGATTTTAATTAGATATTAGAAAAAATTCTTTCTTGTGAGGGTAGTGAGGCAGAGAAGTTGTGGATGCCCCATCCCTTGAAGTGTTTAAAGCCAGGTTAGATGGAGCTCTGAGCAACCTGATCTAGTAGAAGGTGTCCCAACCCACAGCATGGGGGTTGAAACTAGATGATCTTTAAGGTCCCTTCCAACTCAGGCCATTCTATGATTCTGTGAGTCTATGTTGTTATCATAAGTTGCCCAGTAATTGAATATCCTAAAGCATATTGGGTATGGTAAGCTTTTAAGGGTGGACTAAATTCAGGGATACTTTGTATTCATTCCTGTTAGAACTAGTAAATGCATAACAATTTCATATTACTTAAACCTAAGAAAACTCTGTCATGTCCATCTTCTGTGTTTCAGCAGATCAGAGAAAATATAAGAACCTCCTCCCCTTGCCACAAATTACATATGTGAATATGCTCCTTGTAAAAGTGAAGCAAGGATGCTCTAGTTACTGATTTCTTAGCTACCAGTAGTTTTTGCCCACATTCTGGTTTAGGCTTGGCAGAAGTCAGTAGGAACCTGTTGTTTCTTTAAAAAAAATCTCCACACGGAATGAAATAGTCTCTATCTAGGTCCTAACAGCCCTCAATGTCAAAAGCTGTCCTGCCCTTAGTAGTAATCAGCATTAATAGAGACAATAAGCACTGAGCTGGCTCTGGGATGTAACAAGTTCATGAATCTCCAAGAGAAGTCCCCGAGGAGCAACAGCACTGAACCTCACTGGGAGTACAGTAAAGTGAGAAGCTTTGCTCTTTGCATGCAGGATTTGAATTTTCAGGGCTGTTTCTTTGGCTCCTTGATGGGCCCTTAAGTCTTGCAGGAAGCAGTTGACCATGTAACACTGCTCTCTGGGATCTTGGATGGCAACTTCTCTCAGGCTGTGTTGAAATTAAATAGTAATAGAAAAGTAATCTCTGAAAGTGGATACCAGTTCAAGTTAGAAAAGCCTTTGCCAAAATATGCTTTCAGAGCAGGCACAGCACATATATTATTGAAAAGCTTTGTTTCTATATGGCATGCCAAGTTGGCAGAAATGCAAATTTGAAATTTAGAAGTGATTGCTAGGGAGCTGGGCAAGAAGGACCTAGAGAGGAAGGAATTAATAGTATTTGGTTCTTTTAAAGAATAAATCTTAAGCTTGTTTTCTTTTTTATGACAATCGTACATTATTCATCTGTCTTTCTAGGTCAGAAAATAGGAGTAAATTTTATATGTGACATATTCTTGTAATCCAGTGGTACAAAATGGACTATCACAGAAAGCTGCATTATTTTACTCTGCTGTCCTGGCATGTAGAGGGATGCATTTTAGGGTCCTTTGTGATTTGTGAGCTGATATTGTGTCTGGCAAGATCCTTGTGTCTTTTTGAGAAGGGGAAAAACAAGACAGCACAAAAAATAATAGAGGAGTAAAACTAAGTAACACAGACTCTATATCAAGGATATTAGAGACCCTTCCCAAGGGAAAACTGGGATGATTTTTCATCCTCTTTGGGTTATGTCATCTTTTTCAGAGTCTCTGTTTATACATAGAACTAATTTAAAGGACAAGGACTAAGGCTATCAGAATGCACTGAAGCAAAATCTGACCCACTGCTGAGGGAAAAGGGAGTGGAAGTAGGGCTGGCACCCTGTGATTTAAAAAAACCAAACCACTGAACCATCACTTTTATAATAATAATTTTAAAAAGCAGCTGAGAAGCATCTGATTACTGCAAAGAAGTCACTGATTTAGGTGAAAAAAATTTCCAAGAAACTTCACCTGCTACCCTCAAGCCTTTGTTCTTATCATTCCTCCTTTCTATATAGAGAAAAATAAAAGTAGACAGCATTTTCCACATCATGGACATGCAGCTCAGACTTCAAGAGCTGATAATGCTTTTATACTTAAGATAACCTTAGCCAGATATCATTCCCATGGCTTATCACCATGTATGACAGCAAATTCTGCAGGGCAAAATCCTGGTTACTGGCCCTGAAGAATTTTTCTACATGTTCACGCGGTAAGCAGAATGCAGGAGAGCAAAGTGTACATTAATAACATGCTACTGGTAGGTCATGAATACTAAGATATTTCTGCAACATCACACAAAAAGCCTACAGCATCACCAGGGCCTCAATTCAGGAATGCAAGTCTGTATCAAAAAGCCCCCAAAACAAACCCAAAACAACCCCCCCCAAAAAACAACAACAAAACCCCCCAAAATAAAACCCACCAAAACAAACAAAAAACCCCAACCAAACCCCCCCAAAAAACCCACAAAATTCTAAGTGCATTTAACTCCTTTCACACTGAACGAGGAAGATTCATTTTCATCTTAATTAAGCTTCAGCTAAGGAAGACAGGCATATTTTGAGCAAATTAAAGAATAAGTTCTTGCCCAGGATTCAGATGTATAAAAATAGTTAGGTATATGGTTTCAATACCAGCAAGACATGTTGTCAGTACCCTGTACTACTGCTGCCTTCTCCGTCTTTCCACTCTATGGATTCACAGAAGTGAGATAAATAAGTTCCTGGCTCAGACATGAAATATCTTGAATCTGTTAGTGGCTATGCCTGAAGAGCTTGCCAAGAGGTAAGCATTAGGCTAAAAGTAATAGAGATACTGAATCCAACATAGGATTCAGCTTGTGAGACAAGTACTGTAGTGGCACTGTAGTGATCTGACTTTAGATGAAGTTTTAAAACAGAAACTTAACACAAAAAGCAATTTTCTCATGAAAGAAAGAGTTGCTATTTGCAAAATTGCTTAAAGAAAGCTCTGTCAGTGAGGTCATCGATGTTTGACCTCACCATAGCAGGCATTCATATTACAATAGACAGAATTGGGATTTTTTTAACAAATGTAAGTCCATTTAGCTTTTAGGTAGTAAGTATAAATTCTCCATAACAAAGCTCCTTCACATGTTAGTTTGCTTTAAACATTTTTCAAATTCTGATCATATAGGAAGGGTAACAGGTCATCACAGCACTTAAATTAATAAATAGAACAGCAATAATAAAAAGTGCCTGGTTCCATGCCTCTAGGCCTGCAGGAATTATATGATTCCCATGTCAAATGGAAGGAGAAATTAAAACTGGACCCACAAAATCCCTAGAAAAGAGCTGGCTGAAACCCAAACACTTATGAATTTTATGGCCTGAGGATTATTCACCCAGTTACACTTTCAATTTTTGACAAACGAACAGCAGAGCTTAAGACCGTGAGCGAGAAATTTTGGCATTGCTGTGGCAGTTCGTCCTCCCTCCCCAGTTGCTTAAGTTCTGCTTGTCTTGATACAGACTGGAGAGAGCAGCTCTGTTTCCCTTGTGCACCTCGAGAGACAGACAAGCAAAACATAAAACAGCTACAGATGCTGAAAGAAAAGCAACTGTTCAGTCAGCTCTTCAGGTTTTTTTTCAAAGCCTTGCTTACAGGACAAAACTGATGTCTGATGATTATCTTTTTTAAAAAAGGCAAAGAAAATTTGTCTGATAGGAGCACAGCTTAAACTTAATCTATTTATATAACAAAACAGAGGCAAACTGCTGTTAATATGCTAGAGAGGCACAGAAATTTCTGCTAATCTATTAACAGGGGACAAGCTGCTCTTCTGGCACAGTGAGGGCTCACATCAAACTACCAGTCTGGCAACCTATTTTGCTCAAATCCCTCACATCCCCATTCTGCCTAAGACAGGCACTCCTCACTGTTAGTGATCCCAAATGACTGACACAACAGAGCAGGCCATGGCCTATTTCCCTTTTTTTTTCTCATGTGTGGAGCTGCAGAACAAGACTTCTCATTCACAGTCAGTCAGTGCACAGGGCATGGTTTCATCACAGCAGGAAAAGCTTTTCTCTGCCAGGCTGGTTGAGAGAGGGCATGGAAGAGTTGTGCAGTTGGGTAGGAGTTGGTGCTTATTTCTAGATGTACCTGGATGGGGCCCTCTGGTCCAGCCTTCCTATATCTGTGACTAGCTCAGCAGTTGCCTTGTTTCTCCCTATTCAAGTAGGCAATGCCAGCTAAGGTTCACAGCACAGACTCAGCATTCCATAGGGGAAAAGGCAAAGCCCTACATGTCACTGCCAATGGGGTAATACCACAGCGCCACGCTGTATAGAAGGACCAGCATTCTTTCCGTGGAAAAACCAAACCAAACTAAAGAATATTCCTCTTTTTAAACACATCACACTGAAAGACTAGGCTTAATGCAAAAGCTCATAAGGTGCTGAGGTTCCAGGTCACAACATTCACTTTTCCCATTAGCTTAGCACTTTGGCAGTACACAGAGTTTAATTGCAATTCACAGATATCCATTCCTGATCACAAGAATAGACAAAGGGAAAAAATTGTTTTTCTTTCTGTTACACTTAGACTGCCCAACACTGCAGGCACTGAACCTGTTCCTTCCGACAGGAGTGTACTTCTTCCGTGGTGTTCTAAATGAACAGTAAAAAGAGAATTACAGCAGGGTTGTCTCCTAACTAGGTTTACCAGGTGCAGTGAAATCCATCTAGATGTCTGTCACTTCACAAGATGCTCCCTGTACTGTGGTTCTCCAGAGTGCAAGATAACAGCTAGCAAGAAGATCTAGATGTTTTCAATGCCATTTTTTAGGCCCAAGAGATGCAAAGAAGTTTGGTGAGAATCCCCCTGTATGTCTTTGACAAAGGCATAAGAAAGAACATTTTCCAAAGGACTGTTCTGTCAATAGAAGTCAACATACCAGAGGTCATGATGAGAAATGGAGAAAGGGAGAAGCCACAGAAGAACCACATATCACACAGGCTGCAATTGCCTTAACTTGGGGAATAAAATGGAGCCCCTTGTCCACAGATTGCCCTCTTTGCATTTTCTTACCTTCATAGCCATACTTTATAGGTGTGTTCCCTAACTGTGTGACTTAATTAGAAGCTGTGCAAAGTAGGGATCTGATTGCCAGGTCTGCTACTGTGACTTCACGTCTGTTTAATACAGTACAGCCCGGGAACCTAGACAAATCCATGTTCTCCTACAGAAGTTAAAGCATGTCAGTAGCTTTTTTCCCCAGCATCTTTTGCAGCTGACATTCTCTGTCTGATTGATGGCAATGAGCAGTGGGGCTACTTTGCAACTGTTCAGCTTGGCAAACCCTCAAAATGTTTCCAGTCTCATGCTCTGCATTGTTCCAGTAAGACATTTACCTGTGTTACCCCTGCTG
>NW_008686400.1:32715-53177 GCF_000695815.1 Acanthisitta chloris
TACATTTGATGCTCCACTTTTACAACATGGTGCCATGGGAGTACTGGAAAAAAGTAGATGGCCACCAAATTCAATGCAAGGGTTGCTCTACTCTTCTCCTGGAAAGAAGAGAATGGTTATCTCCCCTTCTGTTATTCTGCCCTCCCTCCCACCAAGCTTTCTACTAGACACAATTACATGCAGCATTTGACAATAGAGCTGATAAATTATGTGCTGCTTGAATTGAAAATGTGAAGGATAATAGGGATAAATATCAATGCATTCATAGATGACACAAACCCATTTCATCACTTTCAAGGCTTTTTGGTTCTGCTCAGGGATGACTTGCCTGAACTATTTCCTCTGTGCATTGTCTTAAAAAATTCTCTAGAGGAAAAATGGACTATGCCAAGAGGTAGATGACAGGAAAGAAGAAAACTAATGAAAACCCCACAAACCTCAAAGGGACACATGTTAGGGCATGAAAATCTCTCAGCTGAGAAGTTTAGCTGAAAATTTTCCAGTTGCACTAAAACTGGAAGTTGAATTTGGCTTTCAAGTAACTACAATTTATTTCCTCCTGACTGAGATTTATGTGCTGCCAGAAATACTTTCTTATGACTTATGTATAATAATTACAAGTGAATACTTCTGCAACAAGAGGAGTATTATGGTTGGCTTCCATTGAACATGGAAGTCAGTCAGCCATCTAAAAGCTGTGGCAGACTGCTATCTCTTGCAGACACCACCATTTCTGAAGGAAATAGCAATTTGGACAATCCATAGTCTATAGTTAAAAACTCTAATGTAGCTCTATTATCATTCTCCAGTATTAAACCAGTAAGCTTCTTAGAAATCCCTTCAGTGTAAAAAGCAGACAGAAATCTCAATTTAGTTATGGATGTTACTAATGAAAAACTTCAGAGAACACATCCTAACACAGAGAATGCATGAAGATCAAACCTCTGAATTTAAACTGAAGGGTGCAGAGGGTTTCATCACTGCTTTGAGCTTGATTTAGAGTCCTGCACATTTCTTCCTAGTTTCCTGTGTGAAAAGCTCTGGACAGTACTTTGCAGGCTCTCACAGATGTCCTGTGCAATTCTCCACAACTGTGTTAACCTTTAAAATTTCAGGGCATCAAAGAGCAGCTTTCAGTTGCTAGCACCAGATACCTCCTTATCAAAGAGCAACTTTCAGTTGCTAGCACCAGATACCTCCTGCACCTCTAAGAAATGGAACAACAATCTGCCTAAGCAAAACATTGCATTGACAGACCAGTAAGTTGTGGCTATTTAGGATACCCTGTGCATGCTATCCACCAGGATACATATTGAGGACTGCTTTTAGAAAATTAAACAGCCCAGGGAGGCATCAGTGGGATACTGCCATCAGAAAAAAAGACACTGATTGAAGGAAATGCAGACATTTCTAAATGCAACAGGTTTGCATTTCCATTTTCCCCCCATGCCTGAAGTTCCTGCTTGCAACTGTTCTAGTGTTTCATAGGACCTAACAGGAGATGGAAAGAGGTACAGAGAGAGAACCACAAAGTCACCCATCTGTCCTGAACCCTCTCAGATGGAAACACATACTTTCTTCTTATGCTTCTCCTGCCCTCTCAACACAGACATCACTGTTGTGGCTGTTGATGCCTCTCTAGGCCGTCCGATCTCCTGGTATGCTCCAGGGCTTCCTGATGACTTTGAGGGCCTGATGTGAACTCTGTGATGTTTTGCTGTCACCTCTCCCCAGCTTCACTCAGCTGCAGGAGCAGACTGCACAAGTCCTAAAAGAGAAACTGCTCTCACTTCTCATCACCCAGAGGCAGGAAAACAATTGCAGCTACAGAGAACTTGCATACATTCACATATTTTAAATAGATAATCTTTAGGCTATGGACCATGGAGTTGTTTCTGGTGCTACCCCTGGTGGTTTGGGCTGTGAGTGGGAACTTACTCCTGGTGGTTTGGGCTGTGAGTGGGAACACAGGATGGCTCAGCAAGCCACTGCATCTCAGAAACCATTTAAGGATGAGAATTGACTTCAAAAGGAACAACCACCACAAGTGCTTAATTTCACAGATACAACTAATTCTGATGGCAGATTTTCTTCTAACAGATTGGACTTACTTGGCTGACTCTCCTCAACAAGGAGGTACCAACTTAGTGTTTGTTAGAAAGATGCAGCTGTAGTGAAGGAAATTGGCCTCTCTTCACATGCCATAGTCTGGCACTGGCAAAATTTGAAGAGCAACTATGAAAAACCTGTCCCATGAAGACTGTCTGCAGTTATTCTTAAGGGCCCTGCTTTCAGGCTGAGCAAAGCCAGAGCCACGCAGCCAGGCCACTGCTCAGCGTGGAAAAAATTTATGCCATGAAATTTCCAGCAACTCTAAACATATTGTAGTAGAACTGGGGGGAAAGAGAGGAACTCTGTGTGTCTCACTGAACAGCTCAGAGAAATAGGAGCCAAAACAAGAGCTGAGCCAAATGGTTCCCTTCTCTGTGACTTGAGACAAGCAAATATTCTGAGGTCAGGAAAAGCTGAGTCTTGCTGTCTAGAGGGAACCAGTTGCTTTCTATTCACACGTCATTTTGTATTCAGTCCTGTGTAAATTGGAAGGAGATAATTCCAGACATCTTGAAGAAAAAAATGGAAGCATTAAGAAAATGATATACCTATATGAGCTATGTGTTGATCCAAATGAAACCATATTTTTGAGAGTGAAAAATGTATTATTTGTATCATTTATTTTTCACATAAAAAAACCATGAGTTATATTTATGGCATGAATTCTTTAATTTTGAACAAATGACAACTATTCCTAGTATTAGAGATGGAGCTGAGCAGCATAATAAGGCAGTAAAGTACACTTTTCACCTGTTAACATCTCTTTTTAAGGGTAGAAATTAAAATGTTGAAAACAGAAAACATCAATATTCTTGAAGGTTATATCCAAGGGGCTCAGTAACAGTATGTAAATAGGGAATTAATGTCATAATGTAGATAAAACCCTCACATTTCTAGATGGAAAAGCTTGGAAAGCAAATTATGTGGGTGTGTTTGTTCTTTGCAACTTAATTAGCACAGCCCAGTATTAAAGACCAACAGAGATGCTGCATATAAATGGAAGACTGTTTGCTGATATATCTGTACTTATATATATATCTATCAAGAGGAATTGCCAATATGATAAGTGTAGAAATAAAGACTGTTGAAATGCTTCTGGAATTTAAGTGGAGTAGTATTTCCATTTCAAACCTTGCTTCAAACTCTCTTTCACTATTTATTTCTGAGAAAAAAGAATCTGGACATAAGTCTGATTTAAATCTTTCCTCAAATTTCCAGTTTTTCTTTACTGAGCTGAGGAAGGGAAGAGAAAGAAGGAGGACATTTTCTGACAGTTTCTGCATTTCTCACTGGTATTTATTAAGAAGTGAAAGGCGCCTACGTGTTCATTGGTACCATATGCAATTAAGAGGTGTTTAATGCAGAGGATAAATTATAAACTATTTGAAGTAGCTGACACCCTACAGATGTAAAGGCAGGTAATGATCCACACTGACAATCCTGCAATAAATCTCTTCTAACCGATGCAGAGGGCAGCAGTACAAACCATGTCACAAAAAGCTTGTCCTCAGGAGATCTCACAGCTCAGCTGTGCAGACCAAGACCACCTGCCTGTTCCTCAGCAGTTGGACCTCAGGACTGCTGAAACCCCCAGCACACACAGCCCCTTTGATTTTATTTTTCAGTTGTAAGCAAGAGATTTATTTTTTTCTTCTTCTGTATTATTCGCAAGATCTTTGTATTGCATAGCCAAACACTATGTATTAAAGATTATTTAACCTTTATTCAGTAAACACCCTGTGCAATATTTGTCTGATCAAATGTCAAATAGAAATTACAGGAAACT
Organism: Acanthisitta chloris; assembly: GCF_000695815.1. Taxonomy (NCBI): domain Eukaryota; kingdom Metazoa; phylum Chordata; class Aves; order Passeriformes; family Acanthisittidae; genus Acanthisitta; species Acanthisitta chloris. The sequence goes on from NW_008686400.1 coordinate 36,614, forward strand.
AAATGACAAAACAATCCCCCTCTCTGTGTTTTGCACTAGCTTTCTCAGTGTGAATCAGACAATGCAGAAATAACCACAAAGTGTTAAACAAAACACATGCCTATCAAAATCTGAACAGACACTTATTTTCCAGACTCTACATGCAGTCAGTTATCTGATTCACCTTGCTGCTCGGCTGTAGGATGTTTTGATGCCATTTTAACATTTTACTATAGCTGGCAATAGGATGCTTCCAATGCAAGTGACCCCAGGGAGTGCTGTGGTCAAAACACAGAACAGTAAAGAGTATTTTTGGCTCTTATGAGCTAAGTAACGTAGTCTGGCAGAGAGATGGTGGTAGTACTTCAACAAGGAAGATCAGAACACAATTATGCACGGCCAGAAATGTATTCAGTAATGATCTATCATGCTGTCTTTGGCTGCTTTACATGCAGCAAGATCATCTGCTTTAATCTTCCCAGTTTCTAGACCCACACAGAGCATCATATATTATGCAAAAAGGTACTCTGGGTGGCACTATCGAGTTCACCATTGCAGCAAGCTCTATTGTTGTAAGAGGGTTTTTTTGTGTTCCCCACCCCCACCAAGTCTAAACTAGGCATCCCCTTTCAGAAAAATGTTTTTAAGTATTTCTGTTTCAAAGGAGAGGTTCTTGTTACTCACTGTTTCTCCTCATATCATGTAGCCTGCAACCACACAGAGATCCTCGTTTCCCCATGCTCTCACAGCCTGTTCATCACTGCCTTTCTCCTGTGCTGCAGACCCGGCAAGATCCTTCTGTGCAGAAGAGCAACCAGCATGATGCAGACTGTTTTGTTCACTCCTGGTTGAACGATTTAGTAAATTCACCCTGGATGGCTCTTGAATTCTTTTTTTTAAAAAAATTCAGTCTCTACTGGACACAGTGTGTGTGTGGTAGAGAAAAACCAGTATGCTTCAGTAGAACTCAGAGTTCTTACCGCTGAACAAAATGCATTTTCTGCAAGCAAGTATTCTGACAATAGCCTATGCTAAAAGGAGGGGCTGGGGGAAGATGTTCTTGTGCTCATTACAGGCTTCTCTCTCTCCCAAACTCCTACAGCTGCTGCTGCAGAGGTCAGGGAACAGATGTCTCTGCTCACAGCAGATTTGGGGACAAATCCTCGCGTGGAGTAAACGGACACAGTTCCCTGAGAGTGTGAGGCATTGCACCATGCTACAACTGGTGAGGCACTGGCCTAAGTTCTTGCTTCTTTTTCTTCTGAGCCACATAAATTTAGCTGACATATCCCTAAATTGCTTGTGAGAGCAGAATGCAGCTTCATTTACATTCACAGAGCTGCCTCAGATTTTCAAGGAGAGAAGGGGAATCAGTGCCTGACTCCTCACAGGTTTGAATCATTTTTGCCTGTGCAGAAGGGATATGAACTCCCCCGTGTGTGTAAATGAAACAATCTACCTTTGTGCCCATACAGGATAAATGGAAGTGACTTGCCAGGGGCCAAAGCAGCATGGAGCCAGGCTCAGAGCCACACATGCTACCTGCCTCCTCCAACAAGGACAGCTTGACTCAGGAGCTGACTTTTGTTGTTGTTATATTAACAGGGAACTAAAGGCTCCTGAGAGACTGTTTATAGAAAGTGCTTTTGAATGTATGCTTCAGCCATAGATAGCTCCCATTTAAAACTGAAGATGGACCTTTTATCAAAAGATGTGACAGGCTTTCTTAAGGGTAGCTGTCACAGGTGGATGTATAAAAAGAAGAAAAACCCTTTTCTCTATTGTTTCAGTTTTCTTGTAATTTTACCAAGCATTTAGAGGGTAAGATAATGTCAGATACATCTGTCTTTGGCATTTTTAGGTATGTATCACCTTGGAATCTAAGTGCTCAGGCAATATGTGATAACACCCTGAAATGCTTCCACCTCCTCAAGCTTCTCTCTCATCTTTCTTTTATTTAATCTCAAATGAGTTCAAGTAACTTCTGATTCTACATTTATCTAGATCTGAGGTACGGAAGAAAAAGTAGGTTTCTATAATTTAACAATTGGTAATAACTTTACAAGTATAATTAAAAAATCTAAGTCAGGATGAGTACTGAATTAGGAACAAGGAATAAATGCTCATAATTTTCTGAGTATAAGAAAGTATTTGTTGTGGTTTAAGCCCAGCCAGCCACCAAGCCCCGTGCACTACTCACAATACACAATCCCAGCAGTGCTGCTGAGAGGGAGAACATCTAATAGAGAACTGGGCTCCACAGACCCAAAAACTCTGTCCCTAGCATGCAGAACAAGCAGTAGCTTGTGCCTTAATAGGGATGGAGATCTCTCCAGTACTGCAAACATGACTGTCATTCCAAAGTAAATCAGAGTACGTTCAGCTAGTTCTTTTCAGGTGAACACATGCGATCTCTTTCAACTCACTAGATGCTGTGTGCAGACTCAGTTGGAGATACAATTTGAAATTAGGTGTTCTGCTAATACAACAGTGTGGCTGCCAGCTGGCTCAGAGCATGGGCAAGCCTGCTCCCATCAAACAGAAATCGAATGGCTTAAAGCAGACAAGAAAAAAATGGCCCAGAAATGAACATGCCTTTGAAATCTGCAGTGTTTGAGTTTTAGACCTTAATTTGACCTATCAGAACAGAAATAACATTTGGCCCTTTGCACCCAAACAACCCTGATATATACAGACTTTGGTCAGGGTTTTGAAATGGAAGTCTCCTTTAGCAACTGAGTAAGCTGCGTAGCATACACATGTAATGACCGGGGCAGGGACATCACCTAGTAGGTGACTACTTACTGTAGGTCCTTTCCTGACATATTTACTGTGACCTTTTTTTCAATAAAATCTACTTTCTCCCATTTCTTTGTTTAGTTACAGCTATTACTGCACAATTTGTCTGACTTTATCCTCCCTCCCATGTTTGACAGAATGGCTGCCTTGCAGAAAGCATATGAAAAGTCATGTATCTGTGATGCTGCTAACATCTTTATTTGAAAATTAGTCTTTAGGCAGAGTAGTGTAGGTGTCCTAGTAAGTTTTAACCTCGGTTATTTATTTCTATGTCTTGCCTAAAGCATTTAACCTTGGTTTATTTACAGGACAAATGTTTCAGTAAACTCTGAGTACCACCCTGGGTGAGGAAATAAGAAGAAACTCACTTCTTGAGAGTCTTCAGTTCAGGTGCATTGCTGTTTCCCTCCTCCCTTTTCCAAAGGACAACATCTGCTTATGGGCTGATTTGGTCCCTACCCTCTGGGCAGAGCACTTAGCACTGTTACAACTGTGTAACAACAGGGTAGGAGTGAAACCCAAGACTGGAGTTAGGAAACTAATCTTCTTTAAAAAAAAACATTATAACTTAACAACACCTTCTACACAGAGGAGGTGTGTCTGTTTTCAAAAAAAGTCAAATCCCACATAGACTGATTTGAATTCACCCTGCAGAATCTCTGAGAGAAGCAAACTCATTTGCCACCCAGCACCATAAGCTGAAAAGCACTGACAGAACCAGGGAGTGGGGAGGGGGAGTCAGAGAATTTTAATCCTAAACAATCAATGCAGATGACACTTTCTGCCATTAAACTCAGTAACAATATGCAACAGCAAAAGCTCAAGTTAATTTTAGGTCAGCTATAAATATAGAATGAAACAGAAGTACATTTGGATGTACTGTACAAATGGGAAAATAGAGATACTTGAGTGGGTATGGCTGGTCTCTCCCCATATAAATGATACATCATAAGATCCAAATTTCAATGTTCAAAGAGAAAGACATAAGTCCTTTAAAAGATGTTAGATGACACTAAACCAGAAACCTAGTCCATCTCAAAACTTCAACTGTTTCTCCCCAAGGAGACAATCAAACATGAAAGCCTCAAGAAGAGTGCAATAAACACCCCTTATAATGAGCAGAAAGCCATGCAATTTCTAAGAGAGTGAAATGCCATACTTAATACATGTGCAAGCTTAAAAATCATAAGGCAGTGGGCTGATGCATGAGCCATTCCCCTTCAGAGGAGATCTCCCCTTTTTGCCTCTCAAACACAGTGAAGAACTGTGATTTTCCATTGATATTTACATGTGGCACACCCTGTGTTTGGCTGGCCTGACAGTTCATGGGAAAAAAACCCTAAGGTGGACAAAGACTTAATATGGTTTGTATTATACTTGGCTTAATATGGACCATTTTCCCCAATTCAAGAAAAAAAGTAATGGATTAAAAAATGCAAGTGTAGTGAGGAAGCACTTCATTTACCCTACATCTCACTATATTCACTCAAGGCCTAGACTGGCCTGTTGCCACCTTTCAGACCATTCTCATTACAAGGTGTATGTGCTGCCTTAGATATTTCATCAGTACTTAACTGGGAAAACATTTCTATCATGATATGAAGGAATCACAACATGAGTGTTATTAAGAACTCTGATCTATGTGGAGCACATGACATTATGTTCAGTATTACAGAAAGTAAAAAGTACATGTTGCAGACCCAAATCTGCTACTTGTCTTCATTTTACTATTCCCTACATTTATGATTTAATTGAGGTACTTCTTCTTTAGGGGCTAGGGCAAGTGAGACCATAACACACCTGCACAATACCAGGAGATTAGTAACCTTTGCATACACCCAGACAATACAGCAATACAGGTCATATGTATAGACAATACCAGGAGATTAGTAATCTTTGCATATGCCCAAACAATACAGCAATACAGGTCATATGTATAGTGAAAAAACTAAACAAGCTGTAAGAACACTTGTGTTCAACTAAATGAAGGATTGGATCCATTATTCTTCTGGTGTTTATGTAGGTAGATATCACATATATGACATTTTACACCCTATCTGGCGCACCAGTTGGAAACTGCTCTCCTCTAGGCGTAGCTAGATCACACATATATGTCATTTTACACCCTATCTGGTACACCAGTTGGAAACTGCTCTCCTCTAGGAAAAGAAGCCAAGGATCTTCTGTCTTACACTATTTGTAGTGATGGGGTCAGATGTTAAAACACTCCTGCTGGAGCACTGGCTGCTTGAAGTACATTCATTATGGATATCATCCGGGGTCAGGTGTTAAAACACTGCTGCTGGAGCACTGGCTGATTGAAGTACATTCATTATGGATATCATCTTGCCATTGGCCAGGGCTCGATAAAGGTCAGTTGACCTTCCTGAGAATACTTCAAGCAGCAAAGGTAGCACAGACAAACAAACCCACACAAATTCACAATTCTTTCACTAGAGTCACTTGTCAGAAGATACAATAGTGGTTGTTGGGAGGAAATACTTCCTCTGCAAAAACTCTCAAAGCACTAGGAAAGCATTGTTCTGGCAAGGGATGGTTGTTTATAAAGTGTTACTACCAGTCAAGGATTGCACAGGGATGTGAGGATGCACACGTGAAATCTACTTACTATCTGAGGTGGAACAAGAACCTGAGGAGAATGCCTGCATGAGTTGAGCTCTCAATAACAGAAGAAGGGGTGCAGTTTGCTCAGCACTCCTGTGACAAAATCAGTCTTTCCTGCCTACACTTGTCCTAAGCCTGCCAAGATCAGTGCAGAGACTCCCACTGACTGTGAGAGGCTGGAACCCATGGATCCAAATGAGCATTGCACTTCAGGAGATGCATCATTTCATGCTTTAATGCAATATAAACAGCAAAATAAAAATCACTAACAGAGTTGAAAAACAATTGCTTTCCTGCAGCAGCAATTACCCACACCTGAAAGCTTCAAACACTGCTTAGAGGCATTCCTAGTGTGTGTATACTAACATGAGTTTAATTCTGTCAGTGTGGCATTTCGATATCTTACTGAAGAGCCCAGCTAAAGAGAGCTCACTGTCTCCTGAGAACAACGTGCTTCTTATGTAAGCAGAGAGTTTTGTAAAAGAAGTCTTGCTTTCTCTGCAAACAGATACTCACATGCCCTTCTGCACAAAAATGCAAATACATTATGGATGGGGATGGGAAAGGGATATTCAGCTGTGGAACCACATCTGGATATACATGCTGCAACAGACACATAAGAGGAGGGAAGGAACCTCACAAAGTTTCTAGAAATCTACCCTGAACTAGCAGGAACATTTTCTCTAGAGTTGCAGATTGCATGTACAAACCTAGATAGGCAATAACACAGAAAAGTATCTAGGATGCAGAAGTATCTAGGAAAAAATCAGAAGCATTTACTAATTGTCAGTTAAACACCCAGGAAGCATGAGAGAGTCTTTCCTATTTGAGATGTCTCAGTCATCTCCACCAGCTTTCTAGCTTTTTTTGGTGACAAAGCTTAACTACAGCTTGGTCACTATAAGATGTCAGAGACCAAAACTGTCATAATGGGAAAATATGTATTACAACAACAGCAAAAGACCCCAATAATTAATTGCTATTGCTATAATTGTCCCACAAAGTTGAGTAGTCCTCCAGCACTGAAACAAAATATATATATTTTTACAGGGCATTCTGTATGAATTCCTCACTTTTTCCATGTATGCTGATAAAAACTCATCAATGGTTTCAATTAACAGCCTGGAGGGCAAAGCCTTAAGAAACCTTCTTCCATTTTGCTTTATCCATTGGGACCAAATTTCACTCTGTTCCAAACAACAGAGCACAGTGGAGCATTTCTAAATGTACTCTATCTTTTGTAAGTAAATCTGACAGCATTAGAGATAAATCCACCGTCCCTTGAGGGCAAGATCAGTGCACAGTTGCATGTTTGTACGAATGTACACCTACCATTAGTCTGAAAAAATCAGAACCTACTGACATAACCGGTAGTTGTGATCAAGGCAGAATAAAGCTTTCTACCCAGTTCCTAAATTTTTCTGTCACTGTTAATCATCTCTGTTTGGAACAACGTTTCTTGTTTACTAGCAAACAACTGCCTGTAGACAGGCTAAATATTTCTCTCTCAGTGCTACAGTACACTCACATCAGGATTCAAACGTGAACTGCCAGTGAGAGAGATGCTCCTTCTCCCTTCTCTCTCCCACAAAGTCAACGTGCTTTCTGTAAAGCTCTTTCCAACCTCATCTAAGGACCCCATCCTAAGGGGTTCCCTTTTCCTTTACACAGGCTTGAATTAATGAGCAGTCCCCTCTGCACAGAGCAAGCACAATTAATCAGCATCACTAGAGGTTGCCAACACCTGCTCAGGTGCACTGCCAAGGTCACAGCCCTGCTGTGCATCCTGATGGGAAGAGAGGAAAGCACAGGGTGTTACTCGGGTGAAAGCTCAAAATTTCTCACCCTGCTTCTTGCAAGTGTGCTCAAGGTATCTATCTTCCTGCTTTCACTGCACTGTGCTGATAAACAACACACCTCTGAGAGCTGGAGGAGGACAGCAAAAGAATAAAACTGAAACAGAGTGCAGCTGATGTTATAATGGCAGCTCTCTGGCAGCTGCCTTTGGAGGTTAATTACCTTTCCAAAGAGTAACGATTCATCTTTTCACCCATACCATAATCACCTGCAATGCTAATTCCCATTTTGAAGACAGGAAAACTAATGACAGAGAAAAGGTTTAATATATATAACTCAAAAGAAAGAATAAATTTGCCATAATAGGGTACTAGACTCCATCAATAAAAACTCCTACCAAAAGATCACAAATCAGAGTATTCCCAGAACATAAATATTTTGTAGGATACACCATCATTAGCAAAACTCATCAAGCTTTTGTTTCAATAAACAGCATCTGCTAGGAGCATCTTCTCTGAAACAGACAATATTAAACAAAATTTGGTCTCTCATTTATTAAATAGGCAGCCTTCTGGGCTCATGTCTCAGGAGTCTTCCAAAAGCTTTAAAAAACAAAGAGACCTTTTGAAAGAGGCTCATCTCATTTGCTGAAAGACTTTCTATCTTAAATACTCTAACAGGTGTTAGGTAAGCACTAATGTTCTAGACCTTCTAACTATCATTTTAGAAAAAGCATCCTTACTCACTCCTGAATCCCTAAGCTATACTAAGCAACTACATACCCACACTCCTGTCTTAGCAATAGAAAGTAACTCATGTTTTTTTCTGTTAAAGAAAGTAATCAAATGAAGGGAGGAAAACCAGCTGTGAAAGGACTTGTGTATACAGGCTTTGGTGTAAGAGCAACATGTCCTAGCCACATTTTAACTGAGCAGTGGGAGAAATGGCCAGACCTAGCCAGGTCCTTGGGCTCCCAACCGAATCTGCCTGCAGGAGAGAGGGAAAAAACACCTAGAAAAATCTCTTCCTCCCTCTCTGTGAGAGATTACAGTAGGCTGAACAATATCAAGTTTCCCCCCAAGTTTGTGTTTTTGTGATAGGTTTATTCTGTCCTCACTGCACTGCTGTACAGCTCCATGACTGAAGGGCACTGATGTATCTATCATGGAATCATAGAACCCGAAGAGGATCCTTAAGGATCCTTTAGTTCCAACATCCCTGCCATGGACAGGGACACAGCCTACTAGACCAGGCTGCTTAAAGCCCATCCAGTCTGGCCTTAAACACCTTTTCCACTGCTTCAGCACCCTCATGGTGAAGTATTTCTCCCTTATATCTGACCTAAATCTATCCTACTTCAGTTTAAACCTGTTATCTGTTGTCCTATTGCTAGATGTTCTTGTAAAAAGTCTCTCTCCAGCTTTCCTGTAGGTCCCCTTTAGGTACTGAAAGGCTGCTCCAAGGTCTCCCCAGAGCCTTCTCTTCTCCAGGCTGAACAGCCCCAGCTCTCTCAGGCTGTCTTCATAGTAGAGGTTCTCCATCCTTCTGGTCATCTTCATGGCTCTCCTCTCATGTCTCTCCAACAGATCCATGTCCTAATGTTGGGGGCCCCAGAGCTGATTGCAGTATTTCAGGTGGGGTCTTACCAAAACAGAGCAGGGAGGAAGAATCACCTCCCTTGACCTGCTGGCCATGCTTCTTTAGATGCGGCCCAAGATACAGTTGGCTCTGTGAGCTGAAAGCACATATTGCCAGGTCGTATCAGGCTTCTTGTCACCCAACATCCCCAAGACCTTCTCCTCAGGGCTGCTCTCAATCTCATCTCAACCCAGCCTGGATTTGTGCTTGGGATTGCCCTGACCCATATGCAAGATATTGCACTTGACCTTGTTGAACTTCATGAGGTTCACGTGGGCCTCTCAAGCCTGCCAAGGTCCCTCTGGATGGGAATCCCTTCCTTCTATGCATGTTGACAACACTACACCACACGGCTTGGTATCATCAGCAAGCTTGCTGAGGGTGTGTTCAATCCCACTGTCCATGTCACTGACAAAGATGTTAAACAGCACCAATCCCAATACCAACCCCTGAGGAGCACCACTTGTCACTGGTCTCCACTTGGACATTGAGCTGTTGACCTCAACTCTCTGAGTGTGATCACCCAGCCTATTCCTTATCCATCAAGTGGTCCATACATCAAATCCACATATCTCCAGTTAAGAGACAAGCATGTCATGCAGGATAGCATCTGATGCTCTGCACAAGTCCAGGTAGATGACATCAATCACTCTTCCTTTTTCCACCAACAGTGTCATAAAAAGCCACCAAGTTTATCAGGCATGATTTGCCCTTAGTGAAGACATGTTGGTGAGGATCACCTATTTATTTTCCATGTGCCTTAACATAGTTTCCGGGAGGATCTGCTCCATGATCTTGCTAGGCACAGAGGTGAGAGTTAACTAGCCTGTAGTTTCTTGGGTTGTCCTTTTCCCCCCTTTTTAAAAATGGGTGTTATACTTCCTCTTTCCCAGTCAGTAAGAACTTCACTGGACTGCCACGACTTATCAATATGATGGATAGTGGCTTAGCCACTTCATCCACCCTCAGGACCCATGGATGCATCTCATCAGGTCGCATGGACTTGTGCACCTTCAGGTTCCTTCAGTGTTCTTGAACTTGATCTTCTCCTGTGATGGGAAGTTCCTCATTCTCCCAGTCCCTGCCTTTGGCTTCTGTGATTCGGGCGGTGTGGCTGGAACACTTACAGTGAAGACTGAGGAAAGAAAAAGTCACTGAGGAACTCAGCCTTCTTCATATTCTGGGTAACCAGGTCTCCCATTTCCTTATAGAGAGTGTTCACATTTCCCCTAGTCTTCCTTTTACAATTATTTTTTAATTTTTTTAATGTTTTTTAAAGAGGCAGCTGAAAAACAAAGTCATTCTTAGAGCACCTTAAAAATAATTTTTTTCAACTAACTCTAGCCATGCTGAAATAGTCACTACAATATCACAGGCAGACTGCTTTACCTTTTCAGATGCTGGAGTGTCAGGAGTGGAATATCCTCTAACTCATGGCTGAAAATGATAGAAAAATCAATGCAAACCTAGTGAAGAGAAGGCAGTTCCATTACAAGAAAGTAATTTCCAGGCTCTCCTGTGGTACTTGCATCCAGAAAGCAAGACACAGCATGTGGTGGGTAATGCTCTGCCAGCTGAAAAATGTTATGTCAAATATTCCCATTAGAAATTTATTTTAAATTAAGTGTGATTTAGGCAGAAAAGCTGGAAAGACCTGGTGTCATATCCAAGCACTTCCCTGGATTTTCATAGCGAGCAGGTTAAGGCCAGATCTGTACCCCAGAGAAAACTGTGAGAAACAAGAGGCAAAAAAGCAAAAGCCAAACATTTCAGCAGTGCCTATTGATTTTCTCTGACTCAAGATTTGTTGGTCACTGCCAGAGGCACATCAGCAGGACAGCCCATCAGCCTTTACCCCAAGCCTATATGACCTGCTACGTGTGCACATCCGGATGTGCATAGCCAGATCATGATAGACAGAGCCAACAGCACTGCAAAGAACAAACCTCAAGCTCCAGATTTTATACTAAGAAAGCTGATCCACAGGTCACATGTCTTTGCAACATGTTGTGTTCCACAGTTTTCTTCCTTATGCTTTAGATACCTGCACTGCTCAGAAGGACATTTCAGCCTCTCCCAGCAGTGAAGCTCATTTCTGATGCTGCTTTCATAACATTTCAGAATGGTCTGACTTGCCCCATGGACATGTGAGTCAATGGGTCTCCTTTCTGAGGCACTGGGGAACATCAGGAGAGACTTCTCCAGCATTAACTCTTTCCTGTTTTGCAAACACTCCGAAGATAACAGAAAAGAGCTTTCATCCAGCTCTGCAAATGGATTAGCAAGCAGCAGCTCCTGAATATTTTAAATTCAAGTGATATTAAACTCAGGTTAAGCTCAGTGCTGCAGGAAAAAAAATCAATGTTTTCCCATTTTGATTTTTTCTTTCCTCTCATTTCATTTCTCTCCTACAGCTGCTGCAGGGATACTGACTGCAGTATCCCAGATACTAAACTGCAGTTGGCAGTATAACCTTACTTATGACGTGCTCAGGAACAGATGTTTTTCTTCACATCTACCCCTCCTCTCATACCTTTGGAGCAGAATAATGAGATACTCTGCAGCTCTGGTTCGGAGCATGGCTATTAAACAGCTAGGGAAAATTATGCTGGCACAGCAAACTGTGTATTGCTGAATTACTACGAAACATGGTGATGAGAAAATAGATCTACTTTGAAGGAGAAAAATGGTCTGTTTTCAGTCAAGAGCTCTTTCCTGTTAACCAGCCCAGCCCATCAACGAAGTATTAGCTAGTGTACACAGCAATTTGCAGGCCACGTAGAGGGCAACAGTTTGTGGCTAGAAGCTGTCACAAACCTCCCTGGGTGGATGTATCTACCTAAGGGCCATTCACACGATGAAGAATTTATGAGCTGTGATTATTGGGGATTTGTTGTTTGTTCATTTTTCCCCTCCTACTCTTTAGAGCAATGGAGCAAAATAATACATAGTTTTCCCTGCAGTTTCCCCTGTGTAGGATGCTGATTAAAGCTCTGTAACTCAGAGAGAAAAAGTCTTACCAGATCCTTCCTGTATGCCCATTCTTGAGAGGCAGAGTAATGCTTTCCACAGACACTGGCTAATTGCTTTTCTTGGAAGTTTGTTTTGCATTCCATTGAAAACTATTGCATCAAAGGAAGGGAAAGGCTGACTTGTATAAGCCTCTATGTATCTAGCCTGAAGACACCAACTTTTGAAAAAAAACTCATGTCTCCAAATCAGTCACCTGCAGTAACACCTTTTAGTCATTTTATGAGGTTCTGTGATACAGGAGATTTCATTTTCTTAGGTGAAGAGTGTCCTGATGGAAGTGGTCTTAGCGGAACCTCCATGAAGTTCCTTGACAGAAGCAAGCAGGAAATGGTGAGCTCCTGCTTCCTCACCATAATCACCTAGAAAGGAAACTTCACAGAATCACAGAATATTCAGAGTTGGAAGGGACCCACATGGATCACCTAGTCCAACTCTTGGCCCTGCATAGGGCATCCTCAGGAATCATGCCATGTGCCTGAGAGCAACTTGAATGCTGAGGAATACCTCTGGTCCAGGTGGCCTTGCTGTCAAGCTACAGGTTGAGATGTAGATTGCAAGCAGATTAAGCTCTGGGTGGGTAGCCTGAGACAAGAGGCTGTGAACTGCCAACCTTTGAGATAACAAAAGGGCATGAAGATGAGTTGAGCCAACCAGATAAATGGACGCTAGGAGATATGGCAGGAGCTGGGAATTGCTGACCTTTTGGATGACAAAGGACATGAAGGTGGGCATGCCAGCAGCCAGGGCAATGTGGACGAACACAGAAAGGGGGCAGGACCAGAAGACTTGGGAGGAAGAGGGAGACTTGCTTTGTGTAGATTCTGAGGCTATAAAAGCCCAGGGGTCCTTGGAGCAGGGTCTCTCCTTGGAGGCACCAGCTTGGGCTGTTGCTGTGCTATTGTGCCATGAACAACCTGCTTTGTGGAACTTGATGACAGACTCTACTAAGGGAAGCCCAGGGTGGAACTGGTAAGGAAACCTGGTCATACTGCAGGTGAGTGGGTGTTCAGGGGCTCAAGCAGGGCACTCATCGGCTCACGGGATCCACCCATGACTGGGAAGTTTTCTTAACATTGAGAAGCTCATGAGCAGAAGAACATGAACCTTCCTCTTCCTTGCATGCTGGATGTGTCCTTACTGCCAGGGAAAGCTGCTCAAATGATGAGAAAGCATATAGAACTACAGGGCTTTCTAATTGTCACCCATTCATGATGGATGGCTGCAGACCTAAATGCTTGTGTCCTGTAGCCTGGGACGGTGCATGGAGACTGTCTGTAGCATCTCTGGTCCATAGGACTATCCAGGATGGTAGGAAGGGAAGCTTGAAAAGGATGTTTTAAACTTGATTGAAGTAAGCAAATTAACTGGAAAATTTTATCCTCACTCTTAGTCCCGCAACACTGATACATAACACAAAAGGATGTAGTTGTAGCCTGCAGACATCAATACGTTGTGTCTCTCTCACCCCTGTTGTGGTCTCTGTCACTGTATTTTCAAGGTGCCTCCTAAGCACATGCACTTTCCCACCTGAAAGATAAGGGCTGCTCTGATGACAATAAGTGACTTGTTAAATATCACACCAAAGTCATGCTTTAGCCCCCAAACTATCCTTCTTTCTGCATTTAAAACATGAGCTGAATAAACTAAGCCTGCCTGTATCCTAGACAACAGCTTCAATGGACTACAGCTGCAGGCAGGAAAAGGCAGGGAGAGATGAAGAATAACTCAGACCTGTACCTAACTTAAAATGGATTTGGGCCTAGGCCTTATCCAGTGCCTAATCAATCTGGGAGCATTTCTTTATTGGTTCATATATGGGTCTTTTATGCAATCTGCCAAGAACACCAGGCTATGTATCTCAGTTTAAGAGATTATAAATAAATAGAAGTGCCTCTTTCTGCTCTTTCAGACAGGAAGAAAAAAATACAGAAGAGTTAGTACTGTTCTGTGGCAAGTTAGAAGCAAAAAAGGAGTGCCTCCAAAATTAATTCCAAACAGAACCCAAAAACTCATTCTTAACCTAGTCATTCAAAAACAATATCCGTTTTCTTTATCCTCAGATCAACCACCAGACCACAAGGTTTATTCTGCAAGTTTCTTTTTGTTTTCCTACCATCTGTATACACTGTGGTTATGTCTTCGAATGTTCCGTATGAAACTAAAAATGTATGTTTTTATAAGATGAGAGCCTTACAGGATTTCTTGACTCCAGAAACAAAGTTTAATAAAAAATTCTAAGTCATAGAATAAGTCAAAGGAATGGAATTGCTATCCTAGAATGGTCACTCTTAGAAATGAACCTGGAGATGTGAAAGCAGAATCACTTTTTAAATATGAACTTCAGTTTAAGACATCCTCAAGAAAAAATCCCTAGGATACAGAACTAAAAAGATGACATTATTATTCATTTGGAAAGAAAAACTTGTAAAAAAAATCCCAAGTACTGTATAGACTGGTTCACTTGAGCTCGTGTAGTAAAGGAGCAAAGCATCACTAGGACCACTTTACCATTGGAGTGTGTAACAGTCAATGGATAGACAGAAGTCTCCAAAAAGGCAAATGGTTTGTGTTCTGCTGTTTAATAGGATACTGCTTAAGGAGCCAACCATTCTCTTGCCTTCATTCTATTTCTCATATACCTTAATCTAGAGAGAGTGTGTGTGGGAGCCTAAATAAGTGCTACTACTCCTTTGATAATCAGCAATTTGTTATCACATTAAAGGTGGCCAAAGTATTCAAGCTAAGAGCTGCCACTAACCTAGATGTAAGCAGAAGGCATATTATTGAATTGCCAAGTAGATGCAATTGATAGCTGTAAAGGGAATTAAACAACATGATCTTTCTTTTCAAAATCAATCATTATTGTTTTGAGGAGTGAGGGAGATAGACCACTTGCAGCTGCCAAAACAGAAAGGAGAATAACTGATTTACTAAAACACATTTAGACATGAGGAAGAACTACACAGAAGAAAGCAGATGACCTACAGGGGAGAAAAAAAAATCCAACCCCAAATACCACCCCCTCCACCCCCAAAAAAACAATAAAAAACCTAACAGAAAAAAACCCTCAAAACAAAACCCAGCATCTCATAGTTTTGCTGCAAAGAAGGTGCAGAGACAGAACTGTATCTGGCCTTACACACTTCTCCATCGAAGCCATCTGGGGAGCTGCATGAAGCACCAGATTAGAAAAGGGAATTTCTAAGTTTCTGGTTTAGAGGCTTGAAATTTCACCTGACTCCACAATGTGCTAAGCAGCCATTCCAACCCAGCTGAAAGTAAATGTACACACCATCTTAAAATGCTTTTAATTTGGCAGTCTCCCCTTGCCACTGACAGAGCAAAGATCAGAGTTACTCTGCTAGTTCATGAGGTCTTTTCCTGTGGGAAGAAAGGATTCCTAATGATCTGTTCTTGGTGTTATTTGCTCTTTTTTACATGCAGGATGATGTAAATGGGTACTTGTAACTTACAAACACAACTGTTGTCAGCTCAAATCTCTGCTGGGGATGTTGTGTAACTCCAGGTTCTGCCAGGTAACTCAGCTCATGATCACAAAAGGCAGTACTCAGAGCACTGTTCTATGACAAGACAGTTGTTTGCACTGCACCTAGAAGCCTTAATGCTGTAATGAAGTGGGAGACAGGGAAATACTTGATCCTAGTGCTCAGATGAGCTAAACACTGCATTTTTTTCCTTAATGTCAGAATCTACATCCACATTCGCCCATCCCTATCTGTAGGTGCCAGGCTTTTATTAAACTCTGTCCAAATTCTCTGTAATTTTAAATTGAATAATGTTCTTAAATCATCAGCTGCCCACATGAACTGTATACTGATTCAGACATGCTTTGTAAATGGTAGCTTTGTGACAGCAGTTTCTGTTGACTGTTCACCCTGACAAGCCCCACTTAGCTAAGGGTTAGGGAAGTAAGACAATGTTTTCATAGAAACACATACCTGTCATTTAAAAATCCTGCCATGTGGGGAGAGTTGGACTTCAATACCAGCACTAAAAGTCAAGTTACACCATGTGCTGCTCCAGGCAAGCTTAAATCATCAGTGTCAGGCAGAGATGAGAAAAATGAAGCCCTTGCAGTGCTGGCTCAATTCCAGGTGCTCTTTTTCCCCTCATGGTTCTCCTCACCATAGGGTCACATGTACTGTTCCTACTGGCCTGTACACTCCCATGGCCACTGTGAGGGTAACCCCAGACAGACTTGCTTTTAAGATGAGAGGTACTACCTATTCAGACCAAGATACTAGCTGTTGTAGCCATGTCAACTTCCTTTTCTGCTAGGAAATCTTCGTATATTAAATCCAGGAACAAGTAGAGAACTTTGGGCAGCTCTCATCAATCTTTCTTGGTGTGAAGCTAGAAACCTCCCTGTGACACTGCCTTGTTGGTGTCCTGTGTGTTAAAGGACTGCCACGTGTACTCCAAGACAGGGAGCTGAGTAGCAAATTGCACAGCTCACATGGGTGTGCCATGTGCACTCCACAATTGCAATCTTGCATCAACTGCCCCTTTTCAAGGCAGCAATAAATTCCTGAAGTTGTGGAGTTATACCAATGTATTTAAGGTGAAGCATGCCCAAGAAGTCTACTCTCTCACTTCCCAGTTTGAGATGATAAAGCACCTAGGTGTAATTGTTTGTCGTGGCACTTCTTGCTGATTCCAAAGGGATGAGGTT